>NC_042971.1:16784432-17056932 GCF_901001165.1 Salmo trutta
TTCAAGAATATTGTTAATAAAAAATAATTCACACCAAATGCACAGACAGACGAGTCAAAAACAGGTTTTATCCTAAATGGCACCATATTCCCAAAAAGTAGTGCCCTATTTAGTGCCTCAGAGCTAACGCTGCTTAAGTGAAGGACCACTTACCCATCCCATAATAATATAATATCTTAGACAGTTCCCTTCTTTGTCAGAGTGTTTACAAGGAGAGAACTCTCCATTACAGAGGAATATTTCACCAAGGAATGTTAATGTTGTAATCCAGTACCAATGATCTGTTTAATGCAACAGCCCCACCATGTGGACAGAAAGTAAACTGTATGTTTACCAAATCCTTTTTTTATTTTATCTACAGTATCTTATTTTCTCTTATCCGCTTTGGGAAAAAAATAGAAATATATTAATGTTTACATGATTGTAGTGAAATACAAATGCATAAGACCTTAACAGACCTTTTTCATTTTTATGTTTTGCCAACCTTTAAAACATCTTATAGTTTTATACTAAACTGGGCCCTGTATTCCAAAATATTTTATCTGAAATGGTCCTGTAAAAGTGGAATATCAACTGTAGTGTGATTTCCCCACGTGTGCCACCTCACCTCAACCAAAGCACATCTACTGTAAGGGAAACAAGGTTGTGAGGATAGCTATTTCAATAAAATATTTGGAGGTTTGGGGTTGTTGTGTTCCTTGCCTTATGCCTCAAACTCTACGCCGAGACCGAGCTTGTGCCCGCCGGTGTTAATGTTTTTCCCATCCAGGAGAGCAGAAAGGGTCAGCTTTATGCCTGTAGACAGAGAGACAGAGACAATACATCAACAAGAGGGAGTAACAAGTACGGCTGTGGTGATCACGAAATTGTCAGCCGGTAATTGTCAAGTTAATGTCAAATTAACATTTAGCATCTTCTGGCTTCCAGACCTTTGGAATACCTACATTTGAAAAAGTATAATAAATCCATGTAACATAGCCTACACCTTCCCAATAAATCCATTATTTATTTTATACAGGTCTAAAGAAGCATGATATGAAGAAAATTTAGTCTTATTTCAGAAGAACAGAATAGCATACTCTGAGTTGTCCTTATGTTAAGTCCTGATCTGGCTATGCCAAATGGCTATAGGCTACACTAGTTAATTTAGCAGACAAGATTTGCTAAGAATTCCGTGGCATTATTTTTATTATTTTATAGTTTGAAGAATACAATTGAAAAAAGCTGAATAAAATAGAAAGGATATTTTCTCCAAAAGATTTGAGGGAGTGCACACACGGGGCTATTCTGTGTTGAGCGGTTAACAAAGAAATAGGTATGCCTATATGCATAATTTAGAGTTATTAATGTAACTTTAGTTGTTCTACAAACATTGGAGTATATGTTTGATTTTTAATACATTGTAAGGCTGCATGATGCGACTAATGTTGATTTGGAAAAAGTAGCTTGGAAGGCATGAGCTCTGCCTTGTTTTTTGCACAGGCTGTACACACTACATCAGTCACTCATTCGCAATTTGACAAGCACTTGATAATGCTTAGAATTTCACAGCGGCATCCCCTTTCTGTGGCCATAATGCACCCTAAAAAAATCCATGCCATTTGTGGCCAGTGGCCGTTGTGCCCTTCTCCCCGAGTGCTGCGCACTCCATTACGTGATCAGGTCTTTCTCACAGGCTACAAGTGAAGACAGACACATCGGGGACACAACTGCACGCGTCCTTATCCAATTCCGAGGTGCATATTGAAGATATTGGAAGAACTGTCCACATATACTTTTTGCCAGCCAACAAGATGAGTAGGCCTAAAGAACAGCAAAAGCACTAGCCAATGTCAATACACCCCATCGTAAAAAGTTTGACCTATTATATTCTAAGCGAGAACTAAATATTCCAAACATAGTCTGGGACAGTTGTGGGATTCGATAGATCCCAAATTAATACAACCACTAGCATCAAAAAAACTATTTTTACGCAATGTGGTTGACGCAACAAATCAGAACATTTAGCTTTAAATGTTGATAAACTATTAGGCTATTTCTTCACATTATAGGCGCAGCAATGTGCACATGGTAGTAGGCTATAAGCGCAAATGTTCCATTAACAGAAAACACCATTATCAAGTGACCACAAATGCAATTATTTTATTATAAAAAGTACATTTTTATGGTGAAAATGATCTTCCCCAAACTTGAAACTCACGTGCTGCTTATGTATGCCAGTTAGGCTCTACACCCCTTGTAAAGCGGATTAATGTGCTTCATTTTAAGAAGTTATTTAGCCACTTTAGTTGTGATACAAACCTTATTAAAACATATAGGCCTATGGGCTAGGCTACATGAGGTGTGCGACTGATTCGAAAAAGTCACAAAAAAATAGATAATATATAATTCACAAGTGATAGGCCAATATTGTCACCCATCAGACTATTATTGATTTAATCTTGTCTTTACATATACTAAATCATATGTGAAATGTGTTTGATTTAGAATGGACCCTTATCATGCACCTGTATCGAAATAGGCACAGCGGGAAAAAAATACATGGAATCTATGCACTTAAATAGAGAATGGAGGATGCTTTTCCCTGTGGTTTATTTTCATGCCAGCCAGGTAGGCTATACTCCTGTTGTAAATATAAACATTAATATTAGGGAAGTTGAGAAATAAATATAGTAGGCCTAGCCTATAGAAAGCTGATGCTCCTCTTTTTAAGAGAGGCCATCACTCTGTTTTCTCACGCAATTGCATAGCCTACTGAAATGTTGCGCAACATGAGCTCTCAAGAAGTGTTTGATTAGATTTTCAAATACATTTGCATTGATGTCAGAGTGATTAAAGGGACAATAGAGTGCTGAGGACGAGGCAGTTAGCAAGTTTGGTAGGCTACTAATGACCATCAGCAGCATCAGAGCTTGGAGAAGCCTAATTACCATGACTAAACAGTCACGTGGAATTTGCCTGCCTTCATTACTCGTGACTGCCGGTGTGGTGGTAATACGGTCACCGCAACAGCCCTAGTGACAAGTGACAAGATCAGGGCTCATTGACTGGCTGAGGAGGTCAAAGATCAAGTGCACGCTGCTGTTCTGTCATTTCTTCCCTAAATACAGTGGAAAGGTATTTCAACTGCACATTTAATCTACACTGGCATGGAGAAAAATAATATTTCACAAGACATTTTAATAAAACTTTTGAAAATTACTAACCAGGCTTCAGAGTCTGAGTGTATCCCAGGCCCACGAGGCTAGAGTTGTTCACTCTGGCCTGTTGGAGAAATGTATAGATTAGAAACATGATTATGATAGGATAAAAAAAAAAAAAAAAGGACTCAAATGTACTCAACAATGCTTCCACAGATCATTATAAACTTATTAGCCTAGTAACTCCCTCTACCTGTCCCCTGAATGTGACCCCAGGCGGAGGTCATGTCTCAGCCAGTAAGAGGACTAGCTAGAGTGGCCCCTTACCGAGAAAGATGCGTCGGCATCAATCTGGTACTTGGCTGCAATGCCAAAGTGGGTGTTGCTGTTGCCAGCGGTCCAAGCCAGGTTGACTGCTGTCTCCAGCTGGTCGTTCACCTTCTGGTAGATGGAGCCCCCGAACTCGGTGCCGTCATTTCTGTCATCAAAAAAAAAAAAAGGTTGGTCATTATTACTATGAGAATGGGGAACTAACATGTATGCAAGTATATTGCAACATCACTATCAATTCCAGTATTCATGTTCAATAAAAAAAAAAACTAAAACAAGAACTGTTACAACTACCTAATATCACATGAATTGCAATCAGAAGATCAATATTAACAGTCTAAACTCAAACTGAGTGTACAAAACATTAGGAACACCTTTCTAATATTGAGTTACACCCCCTTTTGCCCTGAGAAAAGTCTAAATTCGTCGGGCACGGACTCTACAAGGTGTCGAAAACGTTCCACAGGGATGCTGGCCCATGTTGACATCGATTCTTCCCACAGTTGTTTCGAGTCGGCTGGATGTCCTTTGGGTGGTGAACCATTCTTGATACACACGGGAAACTGTTGTCGTGTCTTTGGCTATGCCGGATTAAGTGATATGACATGCTATCCTATAAAATCCTTTCTCTGTAATTAATATCACCTGATTAGCTAATCATGTAAATGTAATTAACTAGAAAGTCGGGACACCACGGAAGAGTGTTTATAGAACCATTATCTTCCGAATAAACTCTTAAACTTAGTATTATTTTACATCGATAGCAGTCAATATTAATCGTCACCTTATTTTCAGTCTCATAATGAAAGTTGTAAATTCTTGGTTATCTTCACGAACCCTGGCTAACAAGTTGAATCAGCAATATAAAATTGGGTTTAATTATTTATTTACTAAATACCTAACTAATCGCACAGAATTACATATACACAGAATACAAATTATGTCATACAGAAAACGTCCCTGGTGGACGGAGCCGACATGGCGGCTTGTTACACAAAGAAAGGGGGTTGGGCTTGAATGAAAGAGCGGGAAGACTGAGGAACAAAAGAAACAGCAGCTATGCTATCGTAAATACATTATCGTATGCATTCTAAATTACCGCCCATTTGGAAAAGGAAAATGCAATAAATATTTACTCTGAGCTGCGCTTCGGTAGGTTGGTCGTAGATGCTGGCCGGGTTGGCCAAGAGAGATCTTCCTGTCCTCCGAAGAATGTCACTGGTGGTAAATTGGATACGTTGTGGTATCTTCGTCGTGTGTTAGACTGGATCCGTCGTCCGTCCTTTCCTAGTCCACGTCTACAGCGGCCGCTGCTAACTCAACGGCTAGGAAGTATCACTTCTGTAGTGAATGAGCGTTCAAAGTTCATACCATTCACAACCAAAGCTCACGCCGAGGTTGGCTTAGTTCTGTACTTGACATGTGTCCTTTTAACGCAGAGGCTGCAGACCTCACGTAGTGGAACTAACTGGTTACATTGTGTCATTCTCTTATATAGTGGTAAGGGGAGAAGGATGTGTTTCATCGTTTATGACCCCTGTCTCTTCACAGGGGTGGGCCACTGATCAAGCAGGGCACTTTCCTTATGAAAACCCAATTCTCTCAATTGGAAGCTAAAATTACATTTAATCTCCTAACAAACAATTTCAATATCAAACATTTGAATTGCATAACAATTCCATGTGACTCTGATAACTAGAGGGTGTATACTTTCCCAAGTACAGTTTATGACATCAGTCATAATGTCTCAGATGACAACCGAACTGACATCCATATTCATTAAGTTCCAACGCATATTTCCAACTGGTTTTATTACCGAAATATGGTTCCTTTTCCCCATTTATTTGATGTTCCCAGGCTCTCTATGTTTAACAAAGGCTAATCAACAGTCCTTCAGTAGGGTCAGAGAGAGAGGGGAAGGGAGAAAGGTATTTATGGGGGGGGTCATAAACCTTACCCACAGGCCAACGTCATGACACTGTTGAGCGTGAAAAACCCAGCAGCGTTGCAGTTCTTGACACACTCAAACCGGTGCGCCTGGCACCTACTACCATACCCTGTTCAAAGGCACTGAAATCCTTTGTCTTTCCCCATTCACCCTCTGAACAGAACACATACACAATCCATAACAGTGTTTGTATATGCTTATTGGTCATAGTATGGATATAGTTAGCATGCCAAAAGTTCCCAGATGTCGTACTACATTCGCCAAAATACAAAGTATACAAGCAATGGACACTTTTTCCGTGCTTTTCGGGTCAGTAATTCAATTCTACAGAAAAAAAGTGGCGGAAAATATGCAGCTGAAGTCTGACGAAAGCGGATACAAATTTGTTGCTTTAACAAATTATGACAAATGTTAAGAAAATGTTGAGCAATGTAATAAAGTAATTACTTTTCAAATAAGTTACATTACACGTTATGTTGGCTGACAATTTGCTAGCTACGCTATCCTTACAAACCGCATACCCGGTACATACTGTTGTAATGATATGCTATGTTAGCTACCTACTGTAACGTCAGTTGGCTACTAATATATCGGACTTGCCAGTATATTTACTTTATGCTAACTACCCAACATTTATTAACTTGATTATTCACGTCATTTATAGCTTAGCTAAGTGGTAAAGTGGTTCGGGTGTGTTTGTAAATTCGCTCTGGCTACCTACTCCGATTTCAGAGCACTCTGGTCTGACTGTACCAGAGCGCAGAATAACTGATGAATTTACAAACGCTCAACACCCGTTGAATGTGGCCGGTGTCAGTAAATGTCAAAAAAGTGTAATTAAATTGTTGCCAGCAGCACCATTACAGTTACCAACAGTCTGGATAACATAAAAACTGCCTACCAGCTCTGCTAGGGTGAGTACAATGGTCAGAGAGAACTGTTCTCTCATTTGTGTCTGGAAGTAGCTAGCCAGTTAGCTTGGGTGCTTGACTACCAGTGTGAGGTCAGAACACTCGGATCAATCCTACTCCTCGGCCAGAGATTCCAGTATGCGCTCCAGAACGCACTCTGACACCCCAGATTGAATTTACGAACACACCTGAAGTCTAGCTAGTAATTTGTTATGCTAACAAGAGGTTGCATAGCAACAGCATCAACTTCCAGTAGACAGAATAAGCTCAACTGAAAGGATACCATTCGTTTACTGTATACTAAAATTAACTAATAGTATATAGTAAGTAGTATATACTCATTATGTAGTATACAATATGTTCGTATGGGTATGCGAACACAGCTCAAGTCTCAATTGTCTCAAGGCTTAAAAATCCTTCTTTAACCTGTCTCCTCTTCATCTACACTGATTGAAGTGGATTTAACAGGTGACATCAGTAAAGGATCATAGCTTCACCTAGATTCCCCTGGTCAGTCTGTCATGGAAAGAGCAGGTGTTCATAATGTTTTGTACACTCAGTGTATATCAAGGATGACCTGTCAAATTATTAAATAGCCATGTCTCAGAGCTAATTGACCTTGTCAAAAAAGTGATCATGAATGGAAGGCAAGGTCGCGGCAGGAGGTTAGCTTACTATCCTACCAACAAAGCCCTTTGACAAATCCCATCCATGTGGGATACATAAAATAACTGCCAGTCTGCATCTGAGGGACCAGAGAGACAGCAAGTGCTTAGGGCTGCTAGTGTCCAGACAACGTCAGCTCTCATAGTTCAGAGCTGGAAACAAAATGTTAGTGACTAGTCATTCAAAAAGCTCAGATGGTTGGAGCATGGTGCTTGCAACAGAGTTGGGGGTGTGCCATATATACAAAATACTTCATCACTGTAAATCATTTTGGAGAAGGATCTTAAAGACCATATATATATGGTCCCTAAGCCCCATCACTGGCTTACTGTCAGTGTTGTTAAGCCCCATCACTGGCTTACTGTCAGTGTTGTTAAGCCCAATCACTGGCTTACTGTCAGTGTTGTTAAGCCCCATCACTGGCTTACTGTCAGTGTTGTTAAGCCCCATCGCTGGCTTACTGTCAGTGTTGTTGAGCCCCATCGCTGGCTTACTGTCAGTGTTGTTAAGCCCCATCGCTGGCTTACTGTCAGTGTTGTTGAGCCCCCTTCTTACTTCCATTGTTTGCTGAAGCGCGGAGGCCTACCTGAACCATATTTATGTATCTATACAATGACGGGGTAGGCCGTCATTATAAATAAGAATTTGCTATTATCTGACTTGCCTAGTTAAATAAATATCTACTTACACATTTGTGTGGAGCTGGAACTCGTCGGTCTTGTAGCCCACGGCGAAGTTGCTCTGGGTGACCCTGTTCTTCCCGGCCTCAAAGGTCATCTGGTAGCCGGCCAGCCAGCCCTCGTAGCCCACCACCGCCATGCCGTGCACAGCCGTCCCGTTAATGTCATAGTCCACATCACACCCCAGGTTGATGTGCTCCCTCTTGTAGCCAGTCTTAATCTTACCACTCTTCTTGCTGGAGGTGGGGATATGAGAGGAATGGAAGGAAGGAAAAACTTGAGTATGAAGTAATATAGGAATCACAGTGACAGAATGGCAAATACATCCAACAATCTACATTGAGCTGAGCAAGACCAAAAGAATGGCAACATGTATTGTGTGATGACATCATTGATTGCAATTAATTAACATTGTGAAACAATTAAATGCTATCTTCAATGAATGAATTGGATAGCCACTTCTTACCCAGTGTTTGGCGAGAAGGAGGAATCAAACGTCAGTTTAAGCCCTTTGGCCAACTGAAGGGAGAAGGTGAGAGAAAGATGGAGAGGTTAAGAAAGATGGAGAGGTTAAGTAAATTAATTTCCGAGACAGATGGAAAGAACGATTAAGAAAGCATTGTTGCGTAATTAAAAGGCATATTGCTATGAGCATTTCACCACTTAACAGGGTGGGGGGCACCATAGGGAACAGACTCCCACACGATGAAGACTAAACATGTAAAGTTATGTATATATAGTCATAAAATATAGAATAAAAATCAATGAAACAAGTCAGTGAGTGCTGATCTTTTTTATATTTACACTAAGGGATTACTCATTGGCTTATAGCATCCTTCGAACAATGACAGATTGTTTTCTTCAGACTAGAGTACACCCTGATCTAAAGAACACTTAGTCCTGACCTGGTCCTCCAGAGTGATCTCGGTGCCCAGAGTGTTGTCGGTGTTCCACTTCTCAGTGAAGGTCAGTCCGTGTTCGGCCCACTTGTACTTGGTCTCCAGGGCGCCGGCCACTTTGCTCGTCTCGGTGTTGGCAGAGCCCGTGCTGGTGAACTCCTGGGATTGGGGTCAAACAGAGGTCAGATGTGATCACGTTATTATAGCATCAGACATTATTAGTGAGGATTTGGATCGCTGAGGACCACATTGGCACGTCACAAGTGACGCGGACAATCCGAGAGGTCTTTCACAGGTGTCGATGAGCCAGATGACTAAACAGAAGAAAAATATAAAAACAACATGTAAAGTGTTGGTCCCATGTTTCATGAGCCGAAATAAAAAAATCCCAGAAATTTGCTATACGCACAAGCCGCTTATTTCTCTCAGATTTTGTGCACAAATTTGTTTACATCCCTACTAGTGAGCATTTATTCTTTACCAAGATAATCCATCCATCTGACAGGTGTGGCATATCAAGAAGCTGATTAAACAGCATGATCATTACACAGATGCACCTTGTTTTGGGGACAATAAAAGGCCACTCTAAAATGTGAAGTTTTGTCACAACACAATGCCACAGATGTCTCAAGTTGAGGGAGAGTGCAATTGGCATGCTGACTGCAGGAATGTCCACCATAGCGTTTGCCAGAGAATTGAATGTTAATTTCTCTACCATAAGCGGCCTCCAATGTCATTTTAGAGAATCTGGTAGTACATTCACCCGGCCTCACAACCGCAGACCAGGTGTATGGCGTGTGTGGGTGAGCGGTTTGCTGATGTCAATTTTGTGAACAGAGTACCCCATGGTGGCAGAAGGAGTTATGGTATGAGTTATGCTACGGACAACAAACACAATTGCATTTTATCAATTTCAATGCACAGAAATACCGTGACGAGATCCTGAAGCCCATTGTGAGGCCCATTTTTGTTTATGGTATCTGTGACCAACAGATGCATATCTGTATTCCCAGTCATGTAAAATCCATTGATTAGGGCATAATTCATTTATTTCAATTGACTGATTTCCTCATAACTGTAACTCAGTAAAATCTTTGAAATTGTTTAATGTTGCGTTTATATTTTTGTTCATCAAGACTGTTTCAAGGACAGCTTTTTTCCCATCTACGTAACATTGCAAAAATCAGAAACTTTCTGTCCAAAAATGATGCAGAAAAATGAATCTGTGCTTTTGTCACTTCTAGGTTAGACTACTGCAATGCTCTACTTTCCGGCTACCCGGATAAAGCACTAAATAAACTTAATTTAGTGCTAAACACGGCTGCTAGAATCTTGACTAGAACCAAAACATTTGATCATATTACTCCAGTGCTAGCCTCTCTACACTGGCTTCCTGTTAAGGCAAGGGCTGATTTCAAGGTTTTACTGCTAACCTACAAAGCATAACATGGGCTTGCTCCTACCAATCTTTCCGATTTGGTCCTGCCGTACATACCTACACCAACGCTACGGTCACAAGACTCAGGCCTCATTGTCCCTAGGATTTCTAAGCAAACAGCTGGAGGCAGGGCTTTCTTCTATAGAGCTCCATTTTTATGGAATGGTCTGCCTATCTATGTGAGAGACGCAGACTCGGTCTCGACCTTTAAGTCTTTATTGAAGACTCATCTCTTCAGACGGTCCTATGATTGAGTGTAGTCTGGCCCAGGAGTGTGAAGGTGAACGGAAAGGCACTGGAGCAATGAACCACCCTTGCTGTCTCTGCCTGGCCGGTTCCCCTCTCTCCACTTGGATTCTCTGCCTCAAACCCTATTACAGGGGCTGAGTCACTGGCTTACTGGTGCTCTTCCATGCCGTCCCTAGGAGGGGTGCGTCACTTGAGTGGGATGAGTCACTGACGTGATCTTCATGTCCGGGTTGGCGCCCCCCCCCTTGGGTTGTGCAGTGGGGGAGATCTTCATGGGCTATACTCGGCCTTGTCTCAGGATGGTAAGTTGGTGGTTGAAGATATCCCTCTAGTGGTGTGGGGGCTGTGCTTTGGCAAAGTGGGTGGGGTTATATCCTGCCTGTTTGGCCCTGTCCGGGGGTATCGTCGGACGGGGCCACAGTGTCTCCCGACCCCTCCTGTCTCAGCCGCCAGTATTTACGCTGCAATAATTTATGTGTCGGGATGCTATTATATGCCTTTATATCTGGAGTATTTCTCCTGTCTTATCCAGTGTCCTGTGTGAATTTAAGTATGCTCTCTCTAATTCTCTCTCTATTTTTCTCTCTCTCAGAGGACCTGAGCCCTAGGACCATGCCTCAGGACTACCTAGCCCGATGACTCCTTGCTGTCCCCAGTCCACCTGGTCGTGCTGCTACTCCAGTTTCAACTGTTCTGTCTGCGGCTATGGAACCCTGACCTGTTCACCTCTTTTGGCTCAAGGGGTATACGGATTGCAGTGGAACTTACCAGTCCATTCTCTGACTTTGTTTTCAAGTCCAGCTTGATGAGACCAAAACCTGAAAGGCATGGAAGAAAATTAAATCAAACCATTGTAATTAAAATATATTCTATGAGTGCTTTTTAAACTGATGATATATTCCTGTTCAGTTCATTATTTCCACTAACATTCCTAGCAATCTGTTAACGCATGGCTTCTGTTTTCAAAATAAGCATGCCGTCTCTTGCAGACTTATTTAATCACTTCCTAAACACATACAGTGCTTATGAAGTGACAACGTAACAAAATATAGAAAAAGTCAAGGGGTCTAAATACTTTCCGAATGCACTGTAAACCACTGTTCAATACATCCCTCTCTGAGAAATACCAGTCTAGCCTATCACACATCCATTACAAATATTACATTACATTGATAGATTGAGTTTATTGATTTGATACCAGTATCACAATATTTTTCTCCATAAATGTTTCCAACATTTGGGCTGTTTTCCTAAAGTTAAATGTGCTTTGTTTCCTTGCCACGATACTAACGAGTACTGCGATACTGGCATCTTTCCCAGCCCTAGTTTCTACACTAGAGTACATTGTCACGTCAGGCACAGTTCACCGCACCAGCTTCCTTCCCATCCATCTCTGTGAGGCAGTGTGCTGGTCGTCCCACCCTCGCCTGGGGGATTTACCTGTGAATCCCCATAATAAGGCCTAGGCCTCAATAGCTCAGTACAGCTTTGTGTCTCTCAGTCAATAACTGCCTAAGGACAGCCAGTCTAAACTAGAGGGTTTACCAAATGGCTATAACACTAGGCCAGTACGACTACAGTCCACTCCTGATTCTCTGCAGGACAGGAGCAAAGGCTGAGTTGAAGAATGATCTAGGAAATAGTGGGTAGTAAGTAGTACTGCTCAGTGCTCACCGTATCCCTTGGTAAAGACATCCTTGGCGGACTTGCCAAGGTCAACATAGGTAGGAGGAACGGCCATTATCTGTAAAATAAATAAAATAAAAATCATAAGGGAAAAAAAAAGGAGACAGCTTTGTGTTAGGCTACTGCTTAGCACAAAGCTCTGTGAGATAGCAATGGCATACATAAAGCATTAGCAGTGTGCTAGGCCTTCACTGACAAGGCAACTGGGGAGAGAACACTGCGTGTGGGGGAGGAGGTGGGAGAGGATTGAGGTCATTGATGGACGGGGTGGCCCGGTAGGGGGAGGGGCAGGCAGACAGAGGGGCAGGCAGACATGCCTCACATCTGCCTGAACAGACTAACCCGTTTGCTCTGACTCATCAGAAAAAGAGTGATGTGCTTGCCTTGCCAGGCTAGAGATTTCACAACAGCAGCCAAACCTGATACACTGGACTGACAGCCAAATTAAAAACGCAAAAACACAGCTTATGAATCAATAAGTGATTTCTAAATGGAAGGTTAGATGTGTTTTATCACTTGTTAGACGACCTCAACTCCACTCTTGCTATAAGAGAATGTGTGGGGGGAGAGACTTCAATGTTGAGTAACAGGAGGGAAAAATCTGCTTGTTGCAGATTCCATAAAGGATTTCGGCATTGATCATGCTTTTTCGTCCAAGACTAGGCTTAAACTAGAACACTTGCCCTCTACACACGTGTGCACAATGCTAATTTGCAAACAGAATAGCCTATAGCCCAAATGGCTATTTTGTACAGCAGTGCATGCCACATAGCCTACAGCCTCGATCACTTCCTTCAAACACTATAATAGAATATTAATGATAAATTACTACACCTTTCTCCCTGTCATACACTGAACGAACGCAACACGCAACAATTTCAAAGATTTTACTAATAAATTCATTAGGCCCTTATCTATGGATTTCACATGACTGGGAATAAAGACATCTGTTGGCCACAGATTCCTTAAAATAAAAAGGTAGGGGTGTGGATCAGAAAACCAGTCAGTATCTGGTGTGACCAGCACTTGCCTCATGCAGCCCGATACATAAAGTAAAGCCCCGCCTTATCTCAGCTCACTGGTCACCATAGCAGCACCCACCCGTAGCACGCGCTCCAGCAGGTATATCTCACTGGTCACCCCCAAAGCCAATTCCTCCTTTGGCCGCCTTTCCTTCCAGTTCACTGCTGCCAATGACTAGAACGAACTGCAAAAATCACTGAAGCTGGAGACCAATAACTCCCTCACTTGCTTTAAGCACCAGCTTTCAGAGCAGCTCACAGATCACTGCACCTGTACATAGCCCATCTGTAAACCGCCCACCCAACTACCTAATCCCCATACTGTATTTATTTATCTATCTTGCTCATTTGTACCCCAGTATCTCTACTTGCACATTCAACTTCTGCACATCTACCATTCCAGTGTCTAATTGCTATATTGTAATTACTTCGCCACCATGGCCTATTTATTGCCCGACCTCCCTTATCTTACCTCATTTGCACTCACTGTATATAGATTTTTCTTTTTTCTACTGTATGTTTGTTTATTCCATGTGTAACTCTGTGTTGTCGTATGTGTCGAACTGCTGTGCTTTATCTTGGCCAGGTCGCAGTTGTAAATGAAAACTTGCTCTCAACTAGTTAAATATAGGTGAAATAAAAAAACATCTCCTTCGCATAGAGTTGATAAGGCTGTTAATTATGGTCTGTGAAAAGTTGTCCCATTCCTATTCAATAGCTGTGCGAAGTCGTTGGATATTGGCGGGAACTTGAACACGCTGTCATACACATCGATCTAGAGCATCCCAAACATGATCAATGGGTGACATGTCTGGTAAGTATGCAAGCCATGGAAGAACTGGGACATTTTCAGCTTCCCAGAATTTTGTAGAGATCCTTGCGAAATGGTGCCGTGCATTATAATGCTGAAACATGAGGTGATGGCAGCGGATGAATTCACGACAATGGGCCTCAGGATCTTGTCACAGTATCTCTGTGCATTCAAATTACCATCAATACAATCCAATTATGTTCGATGTCCGTAGCTTATGCCTGCCAATACCATAACCCCAACGCCACTATGGGGTAATCTGTTCACAACGCTGACATCGGCAAACCGCTCGCCCACACGACGCCATGCACGCTGTCTGCCATCTGCCTGGTAGAGTTGAAACCGGGATTCATCCGTGAAGAGCACACTTCTCCAGCGTGCCAGTGGCCATCGATGGTGAGCTTTTGCCCACTGACGTTGGTTACAATGCCGAACTGCAGTCAGGTCAAGAACCTGGTGAGGATGACGAGCATGCAGATGAGCTCCCCTGAGACGGTTTCTGTAAAATGATGTTGGAGGTGGCACATGTTAGAGAAATTAACATTCAATTCTATGGCAATAGCATACCAATTGCACGCTCCCTCAAAACTTGAGACATCTGTGGCATTGTGATGTGACAAAACTGCACATTTTAGAGTGGCCTTTTATTGTGCCCTGCACAAGGTGCACCCATGTAATGATCATGCTGTTAAATCATCTTCTTGATATGCCCCACCCATCAAGTGGATGGATTATCTTGGTAAAGGAAAAATGCTCACTAACAGTGATGGAAACAAATTTGTGCACAAAACTAGAAAAATGGTATAATAATGTGCGTATGGAACATTTCTGTGACCTTTCATTTCAGCTCATGAAACATAGGACCAACACTTTAGTTTATATTTTTGTTCAGTGTAAATGCATGGTTTAGTGACACCAAAAACCAAAACCAATTATTACACATCTCTCATTTCTACACGCTTTGAAATTCAGTGGGGTGGCTGGTAGCCTAGTGGTAGAGCATTGGGCCAGTAACCGAAAGGTTCCTGGATCGAATCCCAGAACTGACAAGGTAAAGATCTGTCATTCTGCCCCTGAGCAAGGCATAACTGCCCCTGAGCAAGGCATAACGACAGATTGTTCCCCGGACGCCAAAGACTTGGATGTGGATTAAGGAAGCCCCCCGCACCTCTCTGATTCAGAGGGGTTGGGTTAAATGCGGAAGGCACATTTCAGTTCAGCATTCAGTTTTTAATACGAGCCATCTTCAGTGACCAACAGGCACTCACTCGAAGGGGACCACGGTAGGAGACAGGAAGTGTCAAACATCAGGCATTCCAGAACACACACACACACACACACACACACACATTACACAAATACACACACAGGAAGAAGCACTGAACATTTGAGGATCATTATTGGTGGGAGAGGTTAGAATATTAGGCCATACAGAGAATTATGTCCGTGGGGTCTTGAGGAATGTACTAGCTAGTCTACATAACAGGGTCTTCAAGGAAAGCCACACAATGTGTCCTTCTGCTCCCTCTTGAGATAGAAATACTTCGTTGCACAAAGCCAATGAAATCTCATCAGACGATAGCTTTTTCAAATAAGCATATCTGAACATAAATATCAAGGGAACATCGACTGACAGGACCTTGATATAGGAGATTGATCAAGCAGTCAATTGAGAACGTTAGCATTGTTGCATTAAACCAGCTGTCTGACACGGGTCTCACGTTCCATGTGCACTAGAGAGATGGAAATGCAATGTACACGTTTCCCAGACAGTTGTCACAGAATCTGCAACCTGCTGCCTGATACGAGCAGTCCTTCTGCCTGGTGATGTCCAAGGGGTTATGCAACAAGGCGGCAGAAACATCACTGCTTGTGCTTAAACATCTTTAGCTTACTTGCTAACGAAGTAGAAAACTTGCTCGCTTGCAGAGGTTGGCAAGCAATTGGTGGACTGCGGGACAAGCGCATACACTACACATTATCGCTGGCTATAGCTAGCAACTTTAATCAAAATGCAGAGAACAGTACCTAAGCTCATTCAATTCAAATAAGAACGCGTCAGGGTATTAGGTAGTTACTCGAGGCCATGTTCACGTAGCTAGCTAGCCAGATAGCTAACTCATCAGGCTAGCTAGCCGTTTGCTGATCAGCATTTCTCCTCCTGGACTGCTTCTAACGCACCGTTACTGGTTGCGTGGTGGATACGCGTGCCATCTCTTCCGACTCAAGCCAAGAGGTCAATGTCTATCACAATAGTGCCCCATAATATGCCACAATACTAGCTACATTTCAACATACCTCTGTCAGTGCTTTCCAACCCTGCCTGAGGAGATTCCTGTCAACTCGACAACGGGAGGGGTGAGAGGAGGTGCCAGAGCGTTTCACACGCTAGAAGTCAAGCAAGCGTATGAAGAAGAAAAGAAAAAAGAGGCATGACTCTTGCGTTGTCTTTGTGGCGCACGCGCTGTCGATCGTTTGACGTCCGCATAGCGCGTCATCGGTAGGCTTCAAACCCGCCACCGTTAACAGCCGATCTAGAATCAGCTCGTCCCACCTCCTCACCAAACCCCATCATTATGTGCTTATAACAAAACCGTCCCTGGTCAACGAGTAGCCTAATCGCTGGAATGCAGGAATGTCGCATCAACGTTGCACAGGAGAAGAGGCAAGAGGTAACGTTGAGCACTCATCACAGTCGACTTCTGTAAGGCATTGTCTGTATCCCCAGCAAATCCTGGCTGTTTAACGCAATTTGTACATTCAAAATGTGCATATTGTGAAGGCCTTTTTATGTGTAAGCCTATCATGCAGTTGCAATTTTGAACTTTTTTTTGTCATATACAAGTCACATCAGTGCCAGTTTATAAACTGTGTTCTGCACTCTTGTGAGCCTCATGAGTGTTGTGCATGGCAGCATAGGTGCAAAGCTTTTTTGTGAAATAGTGTGTAACTTGTTTTCATAGAATAGTGTGGAAGTGGTTGTGTGGAACCCTGCCAAACCCCACGACTTCCTCTGTCATAGTTAGGGTGCAGCTGGCAGCAAATACCTCCAGCTATTATCTAGTGAAAATAACTACAATGTGATACCGTCTATAGCAGTTCACTTTCGATGTCAGATTAGTTATGCTCAAGATAACATATTTATATATATATTTTTTTAAATATAAATTAAATCGCTGGTTACGGTACGTGTCTATAGGCACCCAGGTGACCCAGGAAGTAGAAATGCAAAGCTAGGCCAATGGAGAGCATTCAGTACCATGTTCATCTTCGAAACTATGATATGCACCTACGGTAATTATGTCTCCCTTTATTGAATTATATTTTATCTTTGCTGCTACGAAATAGGCAAAATACCCTACAAATAAAGACATTTGGAAAGCCGTTTGTTTTGCAAGCATTTATGAACATTTGCAATCCCTAATGTGCTCGAATGGCTTCTAGGAATGTTAGTAGCACTACAATATCTTCAGAGGACAAGGGGACCATGAAACTGCCTTATCAAAGAACCAAAGGAGAGGCCGCAGACTGAATGAGGGCATGGGAGAAGCTGTGAGCTGTTTTGGCCAGTAGGTGACAGTGTAAGCAATGTAATGTGACTCCTCTCTGTTTCCAGAAAGCACAGTGAAAGTCTCCTCAAATTACAAAAAAAAGGCAACTAAGAACTTCAAATTCATTTTAATAATTTGATAAATCTTCATATAGTATTTTCTTGAAGTTATTTGATTGATTAGAAAAGGTTAGTTACTGTATGAACTTAAACTATTTGTATTTCTAAAAAGAAAATACATTTGGTTTCAATGTTAATCATATGATGAATATACTGCTAAAAATAACATATACTGTTGGGTTTTAGCTCAGTTGAAAAGAATAAGGAACATGTTGTATTTCTCTGACTAATAAACACATTAATATCACATAAAATAGCAACACCTCAAATTAAATAAAAAGCCTCAGCATTTTTAAATAATTTATGTGAACATTCTCATACTGTCAGCCAGAAAATAACAACTACTATGAAAATGATTTAAGTGTTATGTAGTTACATAACTATCTGATAGATTCTTTAAATTTGCCTTAATCTTAATAGCAACATTTCAATTCTTATTTTAATTGATAGTACTTTAAGTGGCATTTATGTTATTTCATTTGAGCTAATTCTTCAAAGTAAATAGGAGCTGTTTTTGTCATTTAATTTCTATAATAATTGATTAATTCCAAGATAATGTCATGCAGTGTTTGAGGCAGTTCTTTTGTGATTTAATTTTCTTTAAGATGGCTTGAAGTAAGTCATGTCAGTAAACAATAATGAATTATGTTAATTATAACAGCAGAGCAGTTATAAACAGCATGATTCAGAACTAACAAACAGTCTGTCATTGACGTAGAGACTCTTATATTTATTTATTTACCAACAGCGACTGATTGTTTTAATCAACTCAAGTTAAAGCTACAATCCTTAGTTGCTACATCCATTTTTGGACTTATAAATGTATGATATATATATACTCATTGATTCTTGAAGAATATAGAAATGCCTCATGAGCTTAGTTCAACTGTCGTACCACATCAGAACCCAAAATATAATCTTGTTTTGCTGCAATATTTGTAAACAATGTAAATTAAAACAAACAATGTATAGCCTCAAAACATGGTTTAAACTCACATTTTTTTATATCATGGATAGTTAGTCCTTGCATCCATAGCTCTGTCTATGAATTTAAGAGTGGTTGCATTTCTTAGTTTTTTACCAAAACAGAAGCGGTTTTGTTTTTGTTTCAATTAAGGATTCTAGCTTTGAGGTATTTCCTTAAATTCTTGAACTGCTCTTTTGTCTTGAACATGCAACATTGCATTTTGCTGTTCTTGTGTCATTGTATCCTGAATCACATTTTACCACCAATTTCTCATTTGTCGCCTTTCAGTCGCCTGCATATGAAGCCAAATTCATTTTAAAATGATCCTCAAGTAATATCTGGATTCTCCTTTCATCCCCACGCATCAAAGCCAACCAATGCACACTTCAAACAGCCATCACCAACTGCCAATCACGTATCTAAAGATGACAAACACAACAGAAAATGCTAATCAACCCAGGGCCCGCATCTACAAAGTAAATAAAGAAATTATAAACAGATGCCATAATTTACAACATATGGATAAATAAAGCACTATGTCATCTTTTTCAAAACAGCGGTTCAAGCGAGGTCCAAAACCCTCCCATCCAACCAAGCCCCTCATGAGTCAATGACTTCACTGGAGCCTGATGTATGTTGATGCTTTTTCCATTCAGCGCTGAATGGAAGTCCGTAACCCAGACTCTGGTTATGGTTGTATAAATCATTTTATTTTCCCCAAGTTCCTACTCAAACAGCCGCTCTCCAAAGACCTTCTAACTTCCATTAGCTATAGGCAATGATTGAATATGGTAACTGATGTTTTTGAAGATGGGATGGTTTATTGTCTCGCACTTTTCTAAGTAAAACATAATTTCTATCAATGATTGGAAATGTTTTTTAGAGAGGGGGTGACACAGAATACAATAAGTAGTTAGTAGGAGATTCAGTCAACCTTTTCTGGACTTCTTGACGTTTTGAAGCCCCCATAGTCCACTGTTGGCTGTCCTGCCCTAGCACATAAAGTTAGTGATGCCAAAGATGAGCTAAAACAATATGAAAGGTGTCACGCCCTGACCGTAGAGAGCCCTTCGTTCTCTATGGTGTAGTAGGTCAGGGCGTGATTAGGGGGTGATCTAGTATGTTTATTTCTATCTTGGTGCTAATATGGTTCCCAATTAGAGGTAGCTGTTTATCGTTGCCTCTGATTGGGGATCATATTTAGGTAGCTATTTCCCCACCTGTGTTTTGTGGGATATTGATTGTTAGTGTGTTTGGGCACTACGTCCTCACGGTCTTTGTAAGTTTTGTTATTTTGTTTTGTTAGTTTCACTTAAATAAATATTTGGAACTATACTCACGCTGCGCCTTAGTCCGATCATATTCAAGAATGTGACAAAAGGTGTACTTTGAAAGGGTTTGTTTTTTCTCTTCAGTTCACCGTCGCAGAAGTTGTTAACATTATAGGGGAAAAAAGATGTGTGTGTGTGTGTTTCCTGGCTGAACTTTGGTAGAAGGTATGAGACATGTCAAGGCTTGACTGTGGTCAAAGCTGTTCTTGCATACGTACACACACACACACACACACACACACACACACACACACACACACACACACACACACACACACACACACACACACACACACATTTGAGCCTTGAGTCACTCTTGCTATGCCTGCATGTTTTGTTCTAAGTGTGAGAGACTGAGATCTTTATCTAGCTACCATGCACTGTAGTCCAGGGATTGCAGTAAGATGGGTAACAGACAGTTTCACAGTAGTGGAGAGATCTGTGCTGATAATTGGGTATGCTCAGATGCACCTTTTTCCAGTATAGAACAAGCTTTGTTGTGGGAACAAAAGTATTTCTGCAATCGCCCACTTTCTATTTCCCAAATCACCTCGCAGTGTAACACTGTGGTAATAATTCCATAGATATGTTATCAATCTTTCTGTTTACTAATAGAAACATATGAAGGGCCAATGTGTCTAGATTAATATTTTCAACACAACAACTGATCATTCAAACAATGATGATATTTTTGCCATTGATAACAACAACACAGGTTTGACTCAGAGAAGGGAGAGGTGTTCAGCATTGACGTTATTGGACAACAGCTATACAGCTCAGAGAGGCCTGCACCTCACTGTACCCAACATCAACATGTGTACTGAATGTGATCATCTAATCAACAGATTCTCCATATTCTTCCCCCCCTGGTGTCTGCACATCAAAGGGGCAAAGGATGGAACGGTATCTCTATGCCTGCACTTACTACTGTGAACAAGCCTGGTTTTAACCCACTAGACATGGCCAAGAAGAAACCTAGGAAATTGAATTTCATTACTCTACCGCTGCATGGTTGATGTTTTGATACCATTTGCAACCTTTAGGTAAGGTTGGACCACAAAAGAAACAAAGCCCTAATTAAGATTCATTATCAAGTAAATACTACAGTACTTTGACAAGATGTAGCACAGAGAAAGGAAAATGTAATCAATCACACTCGACCCTTTTGAAATGAACATATTTTCAAACACAGCAAACAGCAACTGAGAGGCAATGATGGATGATAACTTCCAGACTGTTATGCAGTGGAAACAAGCGTTTTGCTTGTTGTGTAACACCTTACTGAGAAATGTGCAGCTCCTTTATCTAAAGTGTAAAGAAATCAGACAACAAAAGGAGATGTCTACTCCAAGGCTTGGCATATGTGCTAGCTTTGAGGAGATAGACAGGAAACCTTAAATGCCAGGCTTGCGTCTCTGAGTAACGAACATACAGTACATCTTCAGACCGTCTTGTCACATCCAAGCAACCCTAAATAACACTTCTAAACATACATCATTGCTTTTCCCCTCAGTATGAGAAATATCAGTCTCAGTCCATCATCTTTTATAGTTCTGAGGAGGAGACGTAGCGTTCCCCAATGGCCCCACTAGATCCCCTTTATTAATTCTGGTCCCGGATAACGAAATGACGTACATTATTTAACATGATGTATTTTTGTCTTCCTAGTTCGAGTCACTATGGACTGTAAAGCCAACTTTAGTGATGGTGCATCTTTGGCTTGCTCAGTGTAAGAATAACACATTTACAAAGCTCTACATAGTTATCTCTTTCCCCAAAACCGTAACTGCTCAGCCCTGACAAAATATTTTTAAAAAACTGCAGTTTGGAGCAAATATGTGAAAACCAAGAGTCCTTAACACCATGCAACAACAATGGCAATTATATCAACCACTGCTCCACCAACCACCATTCAAGACCAATACATCATATCAGTAGTAAAGATAAGAGGTCTATCTAGCCTCAATGAATGTTTTCAGTTGTTCCAGTTTAGAAAATCAAGAGAAATAACAACAGTTGATATATGTGTGGTGAATCTCTTGCTGCCATTGCCAGAGCAACCCTGTAATCTAGCCCATCATAAAACCAGAACAGATTTGGTTTAGCGCTTCCAGGGTGCCATCACTTTAAATTATTTTGAGCCAATCAGAAGGCCTGGGAGAATAATGTTTGTTCCCAAGATTGATTCCCAACTAGATGATATACTGTGAGAAGCAGCCCATTCAAATCTATTTCTCACACATATACAGACAAACTCTCACCAAACTCTCACTCTCCCAAATACACAAGTAAGGTTTAGGGTTGAGTTTCCCCTGTCATTACAGAGACAAGGTTAGTTGACTATGAATCATACTCTTCAAGGGTCATTGTTTCTTTTCTGCAAGGATATAACTACCACACTATTATCACAACATCATCCTCCAGCTTCCTGTGTAACACGGTCGTAGATTTGCCTCCTGATAGTAGTTCCATGTAGTAACATCCCAGATTAAAGAAAATCTCAGCTACATGAACCCAGACGTCATAAAAATTCAAATACAGTGTGAGCATTTGCATTTTGATGGGTTGCTGAAAGATATGTCAATCTTTCAAAAGGCATCAGCGTACATCATTTTTTTCATCCCTGTTTGAGTTTTAAAAAGGCAAATCAGTTCAGCACCAGTTGGGACATCCAATCTCTGTTCTCAGTCTCTGAATCAAGTGAAAACCATCAAAGCCTAAAGTTTAGGAATCTAAAGTCGGTTCAATCTCAGAACGTTTCCCGCAGCCTTTCATGGGTTGCCAAACATTTATTTGTTTTGGATTAGTTTAATTAACCCCGCCTTTCCCAGTATCACACAGAATAGCCCCAGTCACAGCGAAAAGATTACAAGGCCCTCCCTCGTATATCCAGCTCAACAACCGTATTGTACCGTGCACAGCGGCAAAATATCTAATATCACTGGATAATATTTTGTTTTTGTTTGACAAGTAAATGGCCCTCTGAGCTGACAGTTCCCATGAGCAAAGACCTGTGCCCTTGGTGTCACCGTGGCAAAATGATCATGATATCTTGACTTTACTGTACTTAAAAGCTCTATAATATAAAGTGTAAGGGCACCAAAGAAACTGTTAAGTATTTTTAGTCCCAAGGCATTGAGTAGATTGGGCTATTCTCATTCAATGTAAAATAAATTAGAGATGATGAAATTATGAATTCTAGATCTTTTTTTGAGGGAGAATTTTGAGGTGATTTCTATAGGTGTCTTGGTAATAAACATATAATCAAACACCACAAACAGTTGTCATAACATTATTGTATTGGAAAGTGGTTCACTATTGAGGAAAAAGGATGGGGGGATTTTCAAAAAAAACACGAAGGCAGACATCATTTGAGGCATAGTTCTTTTGGCATCAATATCTTTTCACATGACAAAAGTCATGATACAAATGACGTGTGAGTATGACAAGTATTAGTGTTCCAACTATAGCGAAATGTTGAATAAATACAATTGTTTTTCTATTTCAAACTATATCTCTTTCCATGGGTAAAAAAAGATATCTGTTGTAGGGAATTGGGATCAATCCCAGATGGGAACAAATCATTTTTCAAAATGTGGTAAAATGAATCCCGTGGCTTCTAATATAGCACTATAGCACATGCAAGTTCAGTTTGAGAGAACTTTCCTTTGAATGCTCACAAAGAGACACAGACAAGAACAATAATTAAGACTTTAAAGCACTGGTCCTAAGTAATCATATCAAACCAAAAACAGAACAAATCACATATTTTCTTTGTTGAAATTCGAAAGTTGGCATTGTGCTCTCTGAGCCTGAGCTGTGTTTTTACAGTCATACAATGGGGCAAAAATCAAGTGTTTGTCCATCGATAGACAAGACCAGGTTGGTAAATGTACAGTAGGCTACTGTACAACCAGTTTCCACTAATTCCCTTCTTGTTCCTCAAGGGGTCAGCCTTATTCACTTTGCTGAGTCCTTGGTCCTATCAATTATGAAGTAAGCTCACTGACCAGTTCCGCACAGAACATTGGTACAATAAACGTGTTCTGCAGTTCTAAAAGAAGCAGTAGAATATTGCTCGTATAAACACATGAAATGGTTGACATGTTGACTACTTTGTGCGATGGTGTAATCCACGTGAACAATATGGAACACAACAGAGCTCTTGTTAGCCTACATTGATTAGCACCATTGACACAGCCATGTACAGCACATGTATCTACAGAGGTCTCGTTTCATCACACATCTCATCGTCATCTACTTAGCCTTCGCGCCACTAATTCTGTCCCTGAGTGAGAAGTCAAGTCTGATCCTTGGCTTTCATCACTCCTCAGGCAGCCAATTAGCAACAGCTCTCTTAGTATTTTCCTTGTATTTCCATGGCTTTTGCCAGCTGGTTAAAAAAATCTGGGATGTTTTCTTTCTTTCTTTTTTCTTTCTGTGCGACACTCCCCACTTTTGACCTTGGCTTCAGAGAGGATGTTTGGAGCCCAGTCTCTCATAAGGCTTGGAAATGAACAAGATCACACGGAGGAGTTTTCACTGTGTTCTTTATGATTCTGTGCTTGTAATAATCTCCCCACACTTTCAATCCATTAACTTGTAAACACTACTGGTGCTGGCAGGATAAAGAGCTGAAAATCCACCCCTTTATTCATCTTCATGCGATTATTCTTTTATGAATGGCTCGTATCCATTGCTTCTTGTGTCGGACAAAATCTGTGCAGAGCACAGGGGACATGTTATACGATTTTCTCTATTCCTTTTCATGTTGACTGATACTCATGTATGATCTTTGTTGATGTCTTGTCTTGAAGTGAGACCCTGTGAACAGGAGTCTAATGGGGGATGTCCCCCCTGAGGACGGGCATGCGGTCTGCCAAGTCATCTCATTAGCCTAAAGCAGGAATAACAGCAATCAGAACACATGAACAATTGCTTTCTTGCCTCTTGGTATCTTGGCAGGTATCAATTGGTGGCTTCTCTATAGGTCTTGTGAAACATTGGTACCCAGATCATTGGCGCGTGTGTGTGTGTGTGTGTGTGTGTGTGTGTGTGTGTGTGTGTGTGTGTGTGTGTGAGACTAAGCATGTATCCCCTTGATAGATGTATACATCCTCTACTTTGCCACAACAGTCCACTAACAGCGGAAAAACTGATCCCGGGATCTGCTGTGAACTGTCAACTCAAAAAATCCAACCCGCCCACTCACCACTAGAAAGCGACCACCGTGAACGCACACATTCAATAGCCGTGCCATAAGTCCCGTGAAAGGCCACTCTGATCTTTTTCTATGTATGACATTCATGTGTTTCACTCTCCAAACCAAGAAAAAAGAAACAACGCAATTGCGGAATTATAACTGTCGTTATTTCATTCATTGCGACGTATGACGCTGAGGTGAGATGGTTTATTTAGGTGGCTTTCTAAGGGACGTCATATTAATCTCCACGCAGTTTCAGAAACTGAAGTAATAACAAAAGTAAATCATCAGTGTGTGCGCTGTGCGGGCGCGCGTGGGATTTGGGCGGCGATCTAATGAGCCACTTAACTACATTGTAATAACTATATAGCTAAAAAGTGCTCCCATATTTTCTTGTTAGTTGTTCTCACTGTACCACTGTTGCCACTCCACTAACATGCTGAAGTACACTAATTCCTTTTGAGTTTCCTGACGTCCGCTGATGCCTGAGGCCCCCCCCTGACTTCAATTTATGGTTTGACTGGGGAAGGGAGTCAGGGGGTCCTCAGGCATCAGCCTTCAGCTGCCCGCCACTGTGGTCAGAGCCTGCTGCTGGCCCACCAGGGTTCTCACGCTAGTCCTCTACCTCTAAAGAGGCACAAGCCCCAGAGACCTGGCCACACACACACACACACAAAGTCATACACACACACACACACACACAAGGTAATATATACTGTGCATAAACACACACACATATGACACATGGTCCTACATAGAGACGCACACAAATACACATGTAGGAGCTTTATGCACTCACAAGCACATAGAGCACACACATTTTCATACACTCATACACAAATGTTTCTTTTCAATGTAAAATGTGACCTAAATCCTGAGGGACAGACTGTAGAGAGAACATATCAAAACCAAATCAGACGTGACTTTGAGGATTGATTAGCAATTGAATGAAGCTCATCTGAGTCAATGGCACTCAAGCAACAATCCAAAGTGTTTATTAGCAGAGACTGATGAGGTTAAATTAGGGCTTTCAGGGTATCTGTGATGTAGTTAGATTGTGCCTGGGTAAAAACGTAATCAGGAAGAGTTATTTAACCACCCACGGAAGACCTTGCTGGACTGTGGTAACAAAACAAATGCTAATATCAGTAAAACCGCTAATATCATGTTAGGTGCCGAGGCAAGGCAGGGCTGACTCACACACTTTAGAGCAAATCCAAGGTACTATTTTCTTAATGAAAATATCTGAAATTGAAGCTCTGCATGTCAGTGATCTTAGTGTACTGCTGTGAAGTTGTGGGGAGGTGCCAAAAAAGCTGCACTTAAAAAAATGAAAAAAGAATTGCAACATTGGCATGTTAGCATAAGTTCAACAAGTAATGGAATAAATTCAACGAGGGGAAAAGGTGCTGTAGAAAAAAATATCTTTCCACTGAAGCAACTTGCTGCTTGTGCCACATCTTTGTACAAACGTACATCGTTGTTTCAATCTAGTGTGTCTTTAAATAGCAGTGTGTGTGTGTGTGTGTGTGTGTGTGTGTGTGTGTGTGTGTGCGCACAAGCGTGTGTGCGTGCGTACGTACATATGTTTGTGTGAGTGTGCACGTGTGTGTGTGTGTGTGTGTGTGTGTGTGTGTGTGTGTGTGTGTGTGTGTGTGTGTGTGTGTGTGTGTGTGTGTGTGCGTGCACGCACGCACGCCTGTGTGTGTGGAAGGAGCGAGGAGTGAATGGCTTGGCTCCACATCAAAGGCCCCTGCAAGACTCTGCATTAACGAGGCCCTTTGTTTCCTGCCTCACAGATTACAACAGGTTTCTCCCTCCACTGCAATGGTTCAGGCTCTGCTAGGGAGAGCACAGTAACCTCAGGACCCAGGCTTTTTCCTCAGTAACAGCCAACACTACAGCCCAGTAGAGTAGGGGAGGTTTAGGGTAGAACAGTTATCACAATACTTCACTCATAGAAATGAATAAGGATCATTGTGATTGAACTACTATCCCTACATCTGGTCCATAGCAGATTCACCCGTCCATAAACTTCCCTATCCCTCATTAACTCTGCAACAGCAAATGGCTGCTCCTTCAGCAAACGTTGTGTGATGTGAGACAGTTGGGTTGCGTCCCAAGTGACACCCTATTCGCTATACAGCGTACTACTTCTGACCAAAGCCCTATGGGCCCTGGTCAAAAGTAGTGCACTATATAGGGAATAGAATGCCATTTGGAACGGAGAGGTATGGTAGCTCCCATCAGAGAGCATTTTTAATGAGCCAGTCCAGCGCTTTTAACTGTAACATCTTTAGAAGCACATGAGCCAAAGCAGTCGTGAGACAAGATGGAACATCTCCAATAATGGTGTGCTGCTTTCTTCTCCTCAAAAAAAGTCCTCCCTTAACTCAAAATGAGGCAGAAGTTTAGCTTACTTTTTACGTAGCGTTTTACCTGCCTTCTTAACCTTTTTGTGAAATGAGTGGTCCAGCATTTAAAGTAACATCACTTTATTGAGCACATTGCATAATCACTGATACATTCCTTATGGCTCCTTTTATGTGTTAATTATCTTCCGTTTGGCTCGGCCTTACGACGTAATCAGAGGGGACAAAATGTATCAATAATGTAGACTTCGGAGATGTATTCAAATAGCGTTTGTGTAAAAGTCCTAGATATAACGTCTAAAAACTGTCCTGCATTCTAGAGGAGATAAACAGACAGAAAGGTCATTTTTCAGCAAACTCCAGTTTAGAAAAGGAGAGAGAACTGACCAGGTCACAGCAACAATGTAGTAACCATGTATGCATCCAAAATGGCACCCTATTCCCTGTATAGTGCACCACCTACAGTAGGGAATATGGTGTTATTTGGGATGTATACAATTTACATTAACAATTCACTCATCCAATTGAATTATTGTCATTTACAGGGTTTCACATTCAAGGGTGCTTCATACTTCATTCATACTTGTGTTGAAGGGTGGAATATTTCATGGGGGAAAACCTACATAAAAAATGTAGGCTGTCGAAAAGATTTGCTAAGGTTCAGTTTTGCACGTTGAATGTTGCTTGAGAGAACATGTTTTTGGTTGAAGGGAAACCAATAAAGCGCATACAAATGGCTACAGTTAAGAACTGTTTCCTTCGATGTGGCCTAACCTCAATGAAAGGATGTGATTTAATTAGTTTGCTGCTTTAATGTGCCTGAAGTTTATTTAGAAAGCAGAGTATATAATTTTTTTGTAGGAACTGCAATTTATCCTTTGTGCCATAAAAATCTGTGCAAGAGAGAATGGTTTCCCTTGCAAATGATTAAGAAATGGAAAAGGGATTACTCAAATCCAAGTTTTGACTTGAAACCATTCCATGATTCCAAATTGTTTGAGCTTACTGATATCTGAGAAGGGAAAATGGAAGAACTTTGGATTTTTGTTTGGTATTCCTCTTCTCTCTCTAATTTCCCTCTCTGTTCAATATGGACTCTATGCATTTCAGCTGATGTTCAAAGCTTCATTCCGACTTAGATAAAAGTATTACATGAGTGGTTTAAAACATGACTGAAGTTTACAGAAGACTGCTCACAGGACCTTTGACTGGTGTGTAGGGTAGGAGGAGTTTGCACGTTTGGGACTATTCCATTGCTTCAATAGTACCAGTCAAGCTAAATCAAGCGCACCTGAAGTATTTGACAAATGTATTTGACTCGTGTCTGCCCTGCTCAATGACTAAATGTAAATGAAATGTCACTTGATATGTCAACGCACTAGGAATGACATATTACATATAACAAACACGTTTGACGTATGTGGAACTTGAGAAATGTACGTTGCAGGATTCCACATCATTGTAAAGCCACATAATTAGGTTGCTTGTAAAGTGTACAACATCACCACCCCAGACATATTTCGGTCTTAGAAACTTGCTCTAAATTTAACCCCTAAACATTCAAGTGACTAATTAATGTGCCATTAATATTTGCATTGAGTTTCCATAAACTGTTGCCTGAGGTAATATTACCAATTGTACATATTTTTCTCTCGACATGAAGCGCTAGTGTCGGCAGACAGTGATTTTTGTTGTCTGTTTTCTTTCCTTTTTTGGTGTTTCCTGCCCCTAAGACAGAGCAGAGAGTAGAATTTACTGACATCTGACGTCATGTCTCCAATTCCCATAGAGGAGATAAGAGATGGGGATACAGAGGCTGGTGTGTGAGTGAGTACTGCACACACAAACACTGATAAGGAGCGATTTGGAGTCCGACAAAGATAGATCTATCATATTAATCAAATCCAAAACTCACACACAGTCAAGTCCAACAAAGGAACGAGTGCATACGCCACCTCAAGAATATTTGAAACCAATGTGAGCACATAGAGAGACACACACACACACAAAAAGTGCCAAAGAATCAAGAACTTGTGAAGTAAGCCACATAGTGAAACTGGTTCGATGAAAAACAGCTGTGTATATTTAATCAAAGCGAATAAACAAGGAGTTTAAACAACTCATTTATAATTTAGATTTGCATACATTAAGCAGCTCATTTTAATCTTTTTATTCATATGCATGGCCGATATTGTATAAATATGCAGCTTTATGCAAATACTAGGCACATTTTCTGTTTGTATTTAATTCTATTTCCCAGTTGTGGTTCATCATTTTCATTCAAGGCAACAGATTAAGCCAAATATTAAGTCACAGCATGGGAGCGTATAAATATTTCTCAATTAAAACTCAGAAGACCATGCTACTGTATCAGCATAAAAAATGCGTTGATGTGAAAAAATTGAAAAGACAGATACTTGTTTGACAAGATACCAGACTCCCAGTCTACATCTTTTCCCTTCCAAATTGTGTTTTTCCATCAATCAAAATCCAAGTGCTGTAGAGACTAGCGAGCCATGCCATGTCTCTCTTATTGATGAGAATGAGTCTTTTTCTGATGGTTTACAGGGGATGTCCTACATGTCTCTGATGTTCTCACTACATAAATACAAATGTCAAATAAATATTTCTACAACTTCACAAATGTTGGGATAAGATGGTTTTAGGTTTTGTATCTGTATTTGTATATGATACAGATACATATATATACTATGAAGGAATGATATTTTACACTCTACATCCCTGATCTCTCTCTGTGTCTCTGTGTGTGTGTGTGTGTGTGTGTGTGTGTGTGTGTATTTATATATAACAATATATAACAATGTTACACACTAGATAACGTTGTGGGAAATATCTATCAATGCACAATAATCTGAAAGATTACAAAGTGTCCCCTTTGTTAAAAAACAAGTAACTCTATCCATGATGAGGTGATAAACGTCATGAATGGGCCAATGCCCAGCGGGTTCTTAGGTGATGTCTCTTTAAGAACTGTACCCTCTGCGGAAACAATTGTACAACCCCCAACAAGTCATTGAATCTGTCAATCACCGGTCGGCGCTCTTTGATGTTGGGAGTCCTCGCCTTGTCTTGAGCTCAAATGCGCTATTTGTTGCTGCCTGGCTGCATTACATTCAACGTGCAGGGCCGCTCCACAGCAGAGCAACTTTTGTTTAGTTTTATACTTTGACCGTATCTGAGTGCAACAAACTTGGGAGGTTTAGGTTAATAGAAAGTTTCGTTTCTTTTTTTTTTTTTTCTAAGGAGCGCACCGCTGATTAGGCTAGGACAATATTTTTTATTTTCAAAGCAACATGCCTCAGCTCAGTAGCGGCGGAGGAGATGATCTCGGAGCGAACGATGAAATGATATCCTTTAAGGATGAAGGCGATCAGGATGAGAAAATTCAAGAAAACGCTTTCACAGAAAGGGACTTAGCTGACCTCAAGTCGTCTCTGGTGAATGAATCCGAGACAAATCAAAGTCCGAACGCAGCGGTAGGTACAAGAGAGATCATTCTTATGCGCTGTTGGCAAGGTCGAAAGTGGCTGTTATTAAGGGGTCTTGGTACGAAACTTTTGTCGCCTGGCCTGTTCAAAGTTATTCTCAGGTTACTAATCTATGTTTACTGTCATTGCTTTGGACACTTTCAGGCGGTCAGACGGGGACAGCAAAACGAACACAGAGGTTATCAAGAGAAACACCGGGAGCATCTTGACGGGGGTAAGAACTAACGTTAACAAGCTCGAGTATTCTCAGACAGCAGCTGAAGTGAAATACGTTTCATGGGATTTCTGACAATATTGTGTGACCATGCATTCCCTGGGCTACATAGGTTATGACGTGGTAATAATGTTTCAAGTAACTTCACTCTGAAAGACCTAACGAAAACCAAAAGCATAAAGTAGGCATAAGCTTAGGTTTAGGTTTATTTCTTGCCCCTATATGGGACCAATTCTGTCAACAACAAAAAAACAAATAGATTTTTGGCTGTGCTGAACCTCACATTTCAGGGCAGGTAAGTTAAACCCTATTTAAAGTTTATAATGAGCTCTAGTTCAGTAGAAATGTTTGAATATGACAAATCACAAAGATTTATCCACTCATGCGATTACCTAAAAGGGAGTTTTTTTTGGACAGCCTGTAAAGATGCATCACACATTTTGTTACCATAGACAGTCAAGACTTGAGAGATCAGTGGTTAGACCACTGTGGTGTGTGACAAACAACAACAACAGCAAGGGATTGGGGTTTGGCTGTTTTTGTAATGCAAGATTAGGGCTGTCGCTTTGTCACACAAATATGTGGCAGTAGTAAAACAAGCCTGTAACCTAGAATCTGTCAAACTCTCGGTCATTATTTGTTGAAAATACTTTTGCTTATTATACCAGTTTTAACTCCAGTAGGCAACAACAACAACAATGAAAGTCATTTGGAAGGTAAGTGAACATGAGTAAACATGTTACCTCACATTTGTTGTCTCGCTCCACAGTTTCCAAACATCAAGATGGAGGAATGTATAAAACAGCGTATCCGGGGTACCCGTTTCTCATGCTGCCTGACCCATACATCCCCAGCGGATCAGTGTCACCGTCTGTAAGTCCACGTCACGTTACCGAGTTAATCACTGTTGCGTTATAATGGATTGTTATTCTAGGTCACAGAAGGAGTCAATTTGCGATAACAGGTGCACGATCAGTTAAACGTCTATACCTGAAAGTCAAATGCAAGGACAACAAACTGTAAGGAAATGAGAAAGTCTGGGGGAAAAATGATTCAAAGCCACGTGTACACCAGTAGATTTCGATTGTTGTATTGCCATGGTATTACTCTGATATGAAGTATACATCCGCACCCTCATACAAGTTTGAGTATGGCCTGAATCTGTAGCACATCACAAAAACAAAGCTTATTTTGCTCACACTTTTGTATGCTTTCTGTGTATCGGTAGCTTATAACATTAACAAGGAACTATGCCTCTTTGATTAGGTGAAGCACATTCTGTTAAATCTGCGAAAACAGAAAAGAAACGCTCATATTAGGCATGACGTTTTCAAAAAGCATACTTTTCGGGGTCTTCTTTTCGGGTCATAACGTTGCTGTCATCAACACTCCAAGGGTTCTGAAAGAAACGCCAGCACAATCAGAAGCTCAGGTTTAAACGGGGTCGGGTATGAGGCCTAGTCATGTTGCCACTCAAATTTCCCAAAAGTGTCAAGTGTGTGTCTGTTTGTGTGTGTGTGAGACACCTAATTGTATACAGACCAAAAACAGTCTTCCATTTGTTAGGCCCTACGTAGTGGCTTTATATGCCTCCAAATGCATCAGATCATTTATAAAATAATTAACACATTTTATTGAGACATTATAAAGTTGTCATTACAAAGTAGACACAATACTCTGAATTATTTTCAGTGTTATGCCCAGAAACGAATGTGTTGCTACCTGTTTCTTCTTATAAATGAATTCCCCTGTTGTATCCTTAAATGCCCCGCAGTGCAAAGCATATAGGTTCTAAAGATTGTTTTGGGAATAAAGAGCACTTTCTTCCTTGTGTGTGTGTGTCTCCACGGCTCCACACAATGCTCACTTGTTGCTTCCCTTGTAATTACCCGGCAGCAATAGCAGTACTGTAGCTGCAGATCTATCTACCTGCCACTTCAAAAGGAAGGGAGGATGGTGTAGATGGTGATTATAGCATGGGACATGGCAGTGGGGCGCGAGGGGAAACAGGGCTGTGGATCCCCTCCTGTTTGGTGTACCAGTTCTGATGTTTACGTTGAACAAGGTGATGCCTGTCTTCACCTCGCCTCACCCAGAGGCAGGCACTCTGCTTCTATCTCAGCTCAGGCACTCTGCTTCTATCTCAGCTCAGGCACTCTGCTTCTATCTCAGCTCAGGCACTCTGCTTCTATCTCAGCTCAGGCACTCTGCTTCTATCTCAGCTCAGGCGCTCTGCTTCTATCTCAGCTCAGGCACTCTGCTTCTATCTCAGCTCAGGCACTCTGCTTCTATCTCAGCTCAGGCACTCTGCTTCTATCTCAGCTCAGGCACTCTGCTTCTATCTCAGCTCAGGCACTCTGCTTCTATCTCAGCTCAGGCACTCTGCTTCTATCTCAGCTCAGGCACTCTGCTTCTATCTCAGCTCAGGCACTCTGCTTCTATCTCAGCTCAGGCACTCTGCTTCTATCTCAGCTCAGGCACTCTGCTTCTATCTCAGCTCAGGCACTCTGCTTCTATCTCAGCTCAGGCACTCTGCTTCTATCTCAGCTCAGGCACTCTGCTTCTATCTCAGCTCAGGCACTCTGCTTCTCTCAGCTCAGGCACTCTGCTTCTATCTCAGCTCAGGCGCTCTGCTTCTATCTCAGCTCAGGCACTCTGCTTCTATCTCAGCTCAGGCGCTCTATCACCTCATTGTTTTAGCTGGGTTCATTTGTCGGTTTTCACTTGGTTGATGCCTTTCTTTGTTATTTGTTTTGGTAGCAATTTGTGAATTTACCTCCCGGGAAACTATGAAAGAAATATTCTCTTTTCTTTCCATTTATTTTTGTCTGTTGAACTTTTGTTTAGACATGTCAAATGTCCTTGTAAAAACTCTAGACTATCCACAGGGTAACAATTCATTTTGTTAAAATATATAAGACTATTATAAGACTAGTATTCCACTATTGAAAGGAGAATTTGAAACCATTTTGTTACAAAAATTGTACATTTCTTCAATTAGTTGAAAGGCCTCACTAAACAGATTGTCTAATTAGCTGATTCTTCCCCCAGACAGTTGAATCGCACTCCTTTTTTGTTTTGGAATTAATGTTATTAACTCTTCAAAAGAATTTCACAAAAAATCTATTCTCTTTACAGAAATCATTTTACAATGTCTAAGAAGAAAACACATGAGGCTGGAAAGCGTGTTCCTTCTAAGCCCAACGGGTCCTAATACATTTATTACAGCGTCGTTTCATGGGACATGCCAGGGAATTATGTTCTGGCTGTAACATTAATGTAGATATCAGTTGTCCTTCCAGATAAAGTGTCAAAAGAAGGCGATTTGAGACAATCCCAGATGCTCTACTAGATTCCCCTAGCTTTTCTGCGAACAAAGCTTTTCTCCCGAGTGTGTAGCTGTGACGCCAGAAGGGTTAGGGTGTGTGTAATGCTGTGGATTACCAGAAGACATTGTTTCATTTGAGGGGATCAGTAGAAGAGGGTCGTTTGAAGGAGCCAAACTCCTGCGGATGAAGGGCTCCAAATGAGAGCCACCAGAATACACTCCTCCAGATCTGTGTATTTCTCTCCTCTCTCTCTCCCTCTTCATGGTATCCTCGCCATAATGCACTCCTCCTCATCTCCCCACCCGTCTCTCTCCGCCCATCGTCTCGCTCTTCTAATCTCCTTTGCGATCACCCCTCTCCTTCCCTTCCTTACCTTCTGTCTCGCTTCCGTAAATACACCTGTTTTCTCTCCCCTCTCCTTCATTCCCTCTCCTCTTCTCCTTCTGCTCTCTATCCTCTTTCCTCTTTCCTCCCAGGTGTCACTCTCCTCTTTATCTCCCCTCCTCTTTCCTCTCCCTCTCTATCTCCTCCCTTTCTCTCCCTCTCCTCTCTGGCGGCCTTGCATCCCAGCGGGTGGTGAGGCCCCGGGTGGAGGATGTTTCCGGTGGGCTGTGCTCACGGAGGGCTAGAATGTCAGGACAATCATCAGAGCCCAGAGAGCCTGTGATGTGGAAGATGTGGTTCACCGTGTGGATCACAGGCGCTAACATGTCTAGCGGACAGACTGGGGCGGCTGTAAGTCATATCCCACTTACCCTGTTCAATTAGAACGTAACGAACAGTTCATGGCGGACGTGTTCACAGCGTTTCTTCATTGTATTGAATGTCGAGCAAGTGAACATTATTAAAAGGCCAGCTCGTTGTTTCAAATATTTGATAGTGAATTTTCACGAATACTCTTAACTGAGCTTTTTGGCACTCCGCTTAAATTCCGTCAGTCGACGTTTTGAGTATCGTCATACAGGAAACAGGATACAATCTTTAAAAAAAAATGAATTTACCAGTTCAGCCCTCTCTCTCCGTATCTCTCCCTCTTTCTGTCTGTGGGTGTGCCTCTGCATTGCTTCTGTGCTGAACTATCTGTGCCTTAAGTGTTAGTCCTTCCCCAGATCAAGGGATTCATTACAAGCAAAGCCCAGGATCGCACGTCCCCAGATCACACATCCTTGTCTGGCATTGTGAAGTGCTGTTTACACTGGCTTGTTCAACTAGCCCCTAGTCCCTAGGTAAACAATAGCAGAACACTGACTTAGGCCCTGTAATCCCTGCATACAAGCCCATGGGCTGGGGCTCTGTGCCTCTGACTGACAACGATAAGAAACAGTGGTGCTGGATTATGCTCCTCTAAAGAAAAGCAGCTTTTCCCGGCCCGCTTGTGTGTGCGTGTGTGTGTGCGCGTGAGTGCGCGCGTGCGTGCGAACAAACTACTTGGAAATTTGTGACTGCCCCAAAACGGCTCCTTATTATGTAATTTAACATTATAAGCATGAGAATATTGAAATGAACAAGGATGTGGCGGTGTGGCAGAGTAGCCGAATAAAATCAAATCTAACTTTATTTGTCACATGCGCCGAATACGCCGAATACCGTGAAATGCTTACTTACAAGCCCTTAACCGACAGTGTGGTCCTAATAGATGTATGGACCGCAGTAGAACATTCAGAGAAAGCCGTGTCAGTCAGAGAATGTTTAGGACAGCAGGAAATGACAGAGAGGCTGCAGATTTAAATACAAATGATGATAAGGGGCCCTCATCCTCAGCTCTTTGAAGTGGTTGGCTATAAAGAAGCCTCAAGAGATAATATGTACAAGCCTATTTTAAGAGGCGGAAACATTTAGAAAATATTAGAAACCTGTTGAATCCCCTGAGGCATTATAGGTGTAATTATTCATGCACTTATTTCCTTGTTCCTACCCCACCCCAATTTTGAGTCCATTAAAGAGCTCTCCTGAAAGGTGGATGTTCCAGCATCTGCTGCAGAGGTTTGTCTTTTATGGTCTTCGACTCAAAATCACAGTTTCGATGACTAACATGTTTTATAACTCCACCGCTTTTTACAAGAGTGCTACTCACGAATCTGAGAGAGTCTCAGTTGGAAGTGAGCGTCTCTAATAAACCCTTCTCTTTAGTCTACTAGAGGCTTCCGCCATGAGTCGCTCGCTGCTTGGTCCTTCTTTGGGTCCCTGTTTGTATTTGTCTGCGAGGTCTTTACCGGTGGGGTGGGGGGGGGGGGGGGGTGAAGGGATGTTGCACCCTGGTGACTCACTGGCTGACGGGGGCAAACCAAACGGCGTCTCAATTGCTGTTGTTGACAGCCCAGATGCTCAGCTTCTCAGACTGCAGTTAATAAACTACAGGAAGATGATTATCACACAGGCAGGCACAGCACAGGGAGGTTTAAATAGAACGGCTTCCTTCCTAGTCTCCACCTTGCAAGCAGGACTAAATATAGGCCTCAGGAACATGCGGTAACCTGCTTTGTACACCTTTGATGTGTAATTATCGAATCGTTGACTTTTCCAAATTCCAATCCGGGGCTGAGGTACCCCGTGTTACTAGGACACTGTAGTTGTAGACATGTTCATATTGCTTCCTGTTGACCTAACTGGAAATAAATGACAAGGGTGTCAGATAGGTAGGTTAATGGTCATGTGACATATGGGAAGCAGGTTTTGTATCATTTCTTGTTACTGTACTTCATAGTGCCGTTACATGGCACTTTCATACAGCATCACCTTCCCCAGATGAATCATATTTTAAGTATATACACACAGCCTGTACTTTTTCATCAAAAGAGAGAGAGAGAGAAAAATCCCCCGGCTTATATAACCATAACTTTTGATTCTTGATGTCAGAGGGTGGTATCACTTTGATGTTTCAGGATGATGTTTCTAAAAAAGAGTGATTGCCGGGGAGGAAAAGCAAGAGGAAAGAAGATGAAGGTGGCTGAACAAAACATGCGGGCAACTTTGAGTTGGCCGAGCTCTGTGCTATAGGGGACTGTAGATTAACAGTTAAGGTAGATAGCTAGATAGGGAGGAGACGGTTCGGGTCTGGGATGGGACTCCATGGAGCTGCGGTGTCCAGGCTGGGGACACTGTAACCTGGGTAGAGTGAGTGACAGTCTCCTGGGCCACTTGGCTGATTGACTCAGTTTTAATGGCCTGCCTTCCTGGGCCACAGCTGTCTCATTCTCACCCTGTTGTCTCTGTGTCCCTGGCCAATTGGTATTTGTCAGGCTGGGGTGAGAACTCAGCAGCGTGACCCACCACGGGTGGAGGGCCAGGGGGGAGATGGAGGAGGGTGGTGCCTGGGTGGGGGGGGTGGTGGGAAGCTAGGCCCTGGAGGGAGGGGTGGAGGAGGTCACCCCTTCGGAGGTGTGAAGTTCAGGCAGGTCACCGTTGTTTTCCTGGGCGCTAGCTAGTAGAACATGAGTGACTGAGGCCTCCGTTGTGAATGAACCCGTTGTTCTTGGCCCATCCACTGTGATGTCATCTCATCCACAGCATCTGGGCCTGGGTTAGGATAGGAAATCAGTCTTCTGTTTTTCCAGCTATGAAATAGCAGTGTGTTGGGTGATGGGGTATGTCTGTTCACAAAACCTGTTTGAGAGCGAGAGAGCGAGAGAGTTGTTATTGTGGGGTTTGTTGTCTTCTCTCAAACAATCACATTTATTTATAAAGCCCTTTTTACATCAGCAGTACAGAAACCCATCCTAAAACCCCAAAGATCAAGCAACGCAGATGTAAAAGCAGTGGCTAGGAAAAACTCCCAGGAAAGGCAGGAACCTAGGAAGAAACCTAGAGAAGATCCAGGCTTTGAGGGGTGGCCAGTCCTCTTCTCTCTTGTTGACAGGCATTTTATAGATGGGTGGCTGAATGGTGTATGCATGGCCCTAGATGACAGTTTGCCATGTGCTCTCTCTTTTATCTGGCTCTGTAAGGAACTTTACGACCTGTTTGCGCTCGTGAGTCTTCTGTCTTGCATCCAAACTACTATGTGTACTCAGAGAAGGGTGGAACTTTCATCTTGATGTGCTTTGTTTGTTCAGGCCTGCTCGGGTGGAATTTTTCCCCATCACATGAAAACTGGGTCCGTTATTACTGTTGCCCTAATCACTGTCATTTCACAGAAGGCCATAGCATCACACAGTGAAGCATTTAACTGAATGCTGCTCGATGTTTCGTCTGAATCGGTCGGGAGGAAAGTCTTAGTGGGTTGAGCTGTGTTGGACACACACGTAATACTGTGTTGCTTGCTTCTACCCAATGTGGATGAGGCGTGTTCTAAATTTGGGTGTCATGGCCGTCATTCACAGTATTACAATTATGTGTTTGGGTGTAGGGCCTATCTTATTCTAAATGGTTATAGTTATAACAAATGACTAGAAATGCATATATTACATAAATTAATTCTGTCACATGATTATAAATCACTGTAAATGATTACCAGCTGTTTTGGTGCCTTTCAAGAGGCCACACAGGAACTCAGCCCTCTGTCACAGGTTGTTCTGCCCACTTCTGCTGTGGTCATGTGACGTGCGTCCCCTGCTGGGACAGGCCCAGCCGTGGCGGAGCAGAGTGGCAGAACCACACAGCAGCAGCAGCAGGAGAGAACCAGACCAGAGCTGAGGGGTGGTGGTGGGTGTGTGAGGCTGTGGGTGGAGCTGCTGGTAGATGGGTATCAGATGGGGCAGGATTAGGCCACTGTGATCGCACCCATGTGTGCCTGCCCCATGCGGCTGGGGTGGCTCCACCGGGTCTGGGGCTGGGCACTGGCTCACTCGGGGTGTGGGGCCCGGCCTGGTGGATGGGTGGGGGAGCTGGGCAGTGCTGGTGGGCCGTGGCTTGACCCCAGCAGTGGGAGGTTCAGCCCAAGGTCTTTGCTGCATCCCAAATGGCACCCTATTCCCCTATATATAGTTTCTACTTTCCACCAGGCTATATAGGGAATAGGGTGGACGTTTGGGACACACTCCTTGTCCCAGAGCTGCGCTGGGTAGCTGCACTGGCATTGAAGTTGAAAAATGGAATGGTCTACTTTCAAAGTTACATGTTGAACTGTATTGTGTTGAAGGGGAGGTGGGAAGTGAAATCTGTGGTGACATGCAAGGCTGGTGGATTTCTTGGGTTCAGCCTAGCCATCCAAGAAAGAATAGGCATGTTAGAGTATGTATCAGTAGCATCTAATCAGAACAAATCTAATCACGTTTTATTTGTCACATGCGCTGAATTCAACAGGTATAGACCTTACAGTGAAATGCTTACTTACAAGCCCTTAACCAACAATGCAGTTTTAAGAAAAATAAGTATTAATAAAAAAATAGATAAGTAAAAAATACAAATAAAAATAACAAATAATGAAAGAGCAGCAGTGAAATAACAATAGCGAGGCTATATACAGGGAATACTGGTACAGAGTCAATGTGCGGGGGCACCGGTTACTCGAGGTAATTGAGGTAATATGTACATGTAGGTAGAGTTTAAGTGACTATGCATAGATAATAAACAGAGTAGCAGCAGGGTAAAAGAGGGGGGGTGACAATGCAAATAGTCTGGGTAGCCATTTGATTAGCTGTTCGGGAGTCTTATGGCTTGGGGCTAGAAGCTGTTAATAAGAAGCCGTTTGGACCTAGACTTGGCGCTCAGATACCGCTTGCTGTGCGGTAGCAGAGAGAACAGTCTATGACTAGGGTGGCTGGAGTCTTTGACAATTTTTCGGGGCCTTCCTCTGACACCGCATGGTATAGAGGTCCTGGATGGCAGGAAGCTTGGACCCAGTGATGTACTGGGCCGTACGCACTACCCTCTGTAGCGCCTTGCGGTCTGAGGCCGGGCAGTGATGCCACGAGTCAGGATGCTCTCGATGGTGCAGCTGTAGAACTTTTTGAGGATCTGAGGACCCATGCCAAATGTTTTCAGTCTCCTGTGGGGGAATAGACTTTGTTGTGCCCTCTTCACGACTGTCTTGGTGTGTTTGGACCATGATAGTTTGTTGGTGATGTCGACACCAAGGAACTTGAAGCTCTCAACCTGCTCCACTACAGCCCCGTCGATGAGAATGGGGTCGTGCTCTGTCCTCTGTTTTCTGTAGTCCACAATCATCTCCTTTGTCTTGATCACATTGAGGGAGAGGTTGTTATCGTGGCACCACACGGTCTCATCGTTGTCGGTGATCGGGCCTAGCACTGTTGTGTCATCGGCAAACTTAATGATGGTGTTGTAGTCGTACCTGGCCATGCAGTCATGGGGAAACAAGGAGTACAGGAGGGGACTAAGCATGCACCCCTGAGGGGCCCCGTGTTGAGGATCAGCGCGGTGGATGTGTTGTTACCTACCCTTACCACCTGGGTCCGGCCCGTCAGTAAGTCCAGGATCCAGTTGCAAAGGAAGGTGTTTAGTCCCGGGGTCTTTAGCTTGGTGATGAGCTTTGAGGGTACTATGGTGTTGAACGCTGAGCTGTAGTCAATGAATAGCATTCTCACATAGGTGTTCCTTTTGTCCAGGTGGGAAAGGGCAGTGTGGAGTGCAATAGAGATTGCATCATCTGTGGATCTGTTGGGGCGGTATGCAAATTGGAGTGGGTCTAGGGTTTCTGGGATAATGGTGTTGATGTGAGCCATGACCATACTTTCAAAGCACTTCATGGCTACAGACGTGAGTGCTATGGGTCGGTAGTCATTAAGGCAGGTTACCTTAGTGTTCTTGGGCACAGAGACTATGGTGGTCTGCTTGAAACATGTTGGTATTACAGACTCAGTCAGGGACAGGTTGAAAATGTCAGTGAAGACACTTGCCAGTTGGTCAGCGCATGCTCTGACTACACTTCTGGTAATCCGTCTGGCCCTGGAGCTTTGTGAATGTTGACCTGTTTAAAGGTCTTACTCACATCGGCTGCGGAGAGCGTGATCACACAGTCATCCAGAACAGCTGATGCTCTCATGCATGCTTCAGTGTTTCTTGCCTGGAACCGAGCATAGAAGTAATTTAGCTCGTCTGGTAGGCTTGTGTCACTGGGCAGCTCATGGCTGTGCTTCCCTTTGTAGTCTGGAATAGTTTGCAAGCCCTGTCACATCCGACGAGCGTCGGAGCCGGTGTAGTACGATTCAATCTTAGTCCTGTATTGACGCTTTGCCAGTTTGATGGTTCGTCGGAGGGCATAGCGCGATTTCTTATAAGCTTCCGGGTTAGAGTCCCGCTACTTGAAAGCGGAAGCTCTAGCCTTTAGTTCAGTGTGGATGTTGCCTGTAATCCATGGCTTCTGGTTGGGGTATGTACGTACAGTCACTGTGGGGACGAAGTCATCAATGCACTTATTGATGAAGCCAATCACTGATGTGGTGTACTCCTCAATGCCATCAGAAGAATCCCAGAACCTATTCCAGTCTGTGCTCGCAAAACAGTCCTGTAGTTTAACATCTGCTTCATCTGACCATTTCTTTATTGACCGAGTCACTGGTGCTTCCTGCTTTAGTTTTTGCTTGTAAACAGGAATCAGAAGGATAGAATTATGGTCAGATTTGCCAAATGGAGGGCGAGGGAGAGCTTTGTACACGTCTCTGTGTGTGAAGTAAAGCTGGTCTAGAGTTGTTTTTCCTCTGGTTGCACATTTAACATGCTGGTAGAAATGAGGTAAAACGGATTTATGTTTCCCTGCATTAAAGTCCCCGGCCACTAGGAGCACTGCCCCTGGATGAGCGTTTTCCTGTTTGTTTATGGCCTTATACAGCTCATTGAGTGCGGTCTTAGTGCCAGCATCGGTTTGTGGTGGTAATTGACAGCTACAAAGAATATAGATGAAAACTCTCTTAATAAATAGTGTGGTCAACAGCTTATCATGAGATACTCTACCTCAGGCGAGCAAAACCTCGAGACTTCCTTCCTATTAGATTTCGTGCACCAGCTGTTTACAAATATATACAGACCGCCACCCCTTTTCTTACCGGAGGCGGCTGTTCTATCTTGCCGATGCAGCGTAAAACCCGCCACCTGTATGTTGTTCATGTCGTCGTTCAGCCACGACTCGGTGAAACATAAGATATTACAGTTTTTAATGTCCCGTTGGTTTATTATCCAATGATTGTACGTTGGCTAATAGTACTGATGGAAGAGACAGATTACCCACTCGCCATCGGATCCTTACAAGGCTCCTCGATATCTCTGTCTCTTCCTCATGCGAATCACGGGGATGTGGGCCTTGTCGGGTGTCTGAAGTAAATCCTTCGTGTCCGACTCGTTAAAGAAAAAAAATATTCTTCCAATACGAGGTGAATAATCCATGTCCTGATATCTAGAAGCTCTTTTCGGTCATAAGAGACGGTGGCAGAAACATTATATACAAAATAAGTTACAAATAACGTGAAAAAACACACACATAGCACAATTGGTTGGGAGACCATAAAACGGCAGCCATCTCCTCTGGCGCCATTGTACTAAAGCCATAAGGCCATATGTTTGTGCTTGGCTATGTGTGGGTTCTGGTCGAGAGCAGGCTGGGGACAGTCGGCCCCATACTTACCAACATTAAAATAACTTTATTTGAAAGGTATTTTAGATTCATTTTCATTGAATTATAAACGTTTTCGTGTTTGGAAGAGCATGTGACTGCCTTTAAATCTTATGGAACAAAATCCCAAAGAGAGAGAGAAAGAGTAAAAGATTCCACTCCCGTGCAGACAGACAGGCAGAACGTTTTGCCCGTTTTCCAACTCCAATCACAACATGGAGTCCTGTTGTTCTTCATGGATGGAATTCATTTGTTTGTTTATTTTTCCATCATTGACTCCAAAGGGGAACTCAGCCAGTCATTGTTCAACATTAAGAGCAATGCCCCCTAACATTTTCTTCTCTAACGATCTGATATCCATTACCATGTTCATTTCAAACCGTTTTTTTTTTTTGTCATCACAATGTTTCTGAAACAATGTTTAGTTCGGGAAAGAAGACAATGAAATTAGTGACTGGCTGAATTGTTAGACGGTGGTTTGTTTGAAGCGTTGAGCTGTATCATTCCCGTAGGTCTCGGTCTCAGACATTCCCTGAAAAGTAAGCTGATATGTTTTGTCAGAGCCGATTCTTCGTGTGTGTACTCATCCCTGAGAAAGAGGCCCTGAGATAATGACACACTGCCTACTACAGGCAGGGAGGGCTCCCAAACACACACAGCCGTAAAAAAAAGCAGGTGTGTGAAAGAGGAAGAAAGAGAAACAGAGAGAAATAAAGAGATAAATTACGTAACCAAATTCATTTCTACTCTTTTATTTTTCTTAGATGGGAAAGCACACATAAATAATGGGCCAGTGTGTGACATTGGAATCAACATTTGAAAATCGTTTGAAACAAAATGAAAAAGGATTTTCATGCAGTTCCACGTGTCCACTTAGAGGAATAAAAGTGAATATATGCAAATTGGCCCATAACTCCACCTACACAACAGCATAGGCCGAGGACTATGCATCCTTTAAGCAGGGTTCATAAAGACATTGAAAAGTCAAATTCAAGGACTTTCAGGGACTTTTTCAAGCACTTTGTTGTAATTTTCAAGGATGTCAATGTTATACAATTGTATAATTTATATAATTGTACATATAGGGCCTTATATAGAACCCCCTCCTCCCAAAATGCATGCAAAAAGTGTCAACAAAAAAGTAGGCCACTACCACTTTAATAAAACATTTAAAAAGTGGCCTTGCCAATACATTGCTATTCAAATTACATCCTAAAATATGTGAGAATAATGTGGACATTGCCTGACTAAATAGTTTGGATGCATGGAGATTTTTCTGCCTATGTGGCCTGAATTTCACCATCGCTGCTGTTTTTATAATGAGAAAGTGACCCCAGAAAAAACTGGTTCCTTTTTTAATGGAATGATTTGTATGGAAAGCCAAGTTGAAGCCAACAGATGTCCTCATAAAAGGCACTGCATGGTCAATCCGACATCTGCACTGGTCCGTACAGCATTTACTGCTATGCGGCCTCCGCAGAAGTCAGAGCATTCTGGGAGCTGTCATAAGCATCCAATAAATAGGTCTGGTCCGCCCCACTCGAAGTGATTCAGGGCTGATCTCTACACCAACCATGATAAAGGGTTAAACATGCGAATTCTATTAAATATAGCCATGGTCCCCCCTTATATCATAATGTAATGACATAAACAAAAATGGTGGATTGTTATCAATGACTTATCAACAGCTGTAACAAGTTGTCCAGTGTAGGAAATCTTCACTGTTGCCCTAGGAAATAGAAAGACCAACATAGTAGACTAACAGTGAAATGCTTACTTACGGGCCCCGCAGAGAGAGAAAAATTGAAATAATAGACAAATATTAACACGAGTGAGTGAGTAGGTGGGTGTGGTGGTAATTACCGATGCTGTGCCCCAGCGCTGTGAGTGACGACGTAAAAGCCATTTCATCTCAGAGCCCGAGCCTCTGTTGCTCCTCAGAACTCCACCAGTTAAACAAGAGGTATCCCAGATCCGCCAAGCTCCTCGCTGCCTTTCAAATGTTATGGAATGTGGTTTTCTCTGTGGTTTTCCCCCTATGATCGTCTGGAGCCAACTGGAAACCATTTCACGTCTTAAAATAGGGCTTTGCTTTTTGGGATAGAGAGCAAGGTCTTTGTAGATATCAAACAAGCTGTGGTGGGTAGAAGAAAAAAAAAAGGAAATCTTGCTTCAAAAAATAGCATCGAGATTTTTAATGGTGGACATGAAAGTTATTAACGTAACGCTCCCCCCATTTCAGCTGGAACCGCAGCGCTCTGTGCCGCGGAGCTGTGCTTTTAGTGCCTGAGCTTAAAGGGAGGTTTTAAGGGAACAACTGTGTGTAGTGGATACGGAAGGGATGCATCCCAATTGGCACCCTATTCCCTACACAGTGCGCTACTTTTGACCAGAGGCTCTGGTCAAAAGTGGCGCACTGTGTAGGGAATAGGGTGCCAATTGGGATGCAAGCTCTGTGCTGTGGATACAGAGGGAGACCCTTTCTGCCTCAGAAGTGATGACGCCTGTTTGAAGTCCCTCCCACACACCTCTGTCACACCTCCGCTTGTTGCAGTCTGTGTTAAGAAACGTTTTGGTTCACTGTCAGGCTGTCAGACCTAGTTCATGTGCAGGTTTCATAGCATGTAGGTGTGTGTGCATGTGTTCACATGTGGTATATGTGTGTGTGTATGTGTTCATTTGGGTGTGTGTGTGTGTGTGTGTGTGTGTGTGTGTGTGTGTGTGTGTGTGTGTGTGTGCATTCATTTGGGTGTGTGTGTGTGTGTGCATTTATTTGGGGGTGTGTGTGTGTGTGTGTGTGTGTGTGTGTGTGTGTGTGTGTGTGTGCGCGCGCGTTCATTTGGGTGTGTGTGTGTGTGTGTGTGTGTGTGTGTGGGCGTGCATGTGTGCATAGGCATTGTGGTGGCTGGGTTTCTGACATGCATCCTGTATATCAAGGCCAAGTCGAAGAGCTTGTGTGAATACATTGATGGTGATGTGTAGTGTGGTTAGACAACTTGTCTCCTCTTTGTGTTAGTGTGTGTGTGTGCGTGAACGTATATTCATGTATGCTGGGAAACACGCGACATAGACAGTGAGAGGGGTAGGATAAGGACCGCGTAAAACAAGCCTCTTTCTCCTCTCTCTCATTACCTTATCTGATTTATAGAAGGGGAGAGAGAGAGAGAGAGAGAGAGAGAACAGAGTGCTAGCGGAAGGGAGTTAGCAGTAAACATTGAGAAGCAGGTAACCGCGTATGCACCTGGTACACCTCACCGCAAACGACTTCAAACAGTCAGAGGCACCTTCACAGCACCTTAACCATTTCACAGCCATCCACGGCAGGCAGCCTTCAAGGAACAGTGCCAACAATGAACGCCTCGATGCCTTAATCAGTTAAGGCAGGGCCACAGCAAAACTTCCTTGTCAAACACTCCCTAACTAACTATCCTACAGGCCTATACAGAGCCCAGCCCTGCACAGTCCAGCCCTGCAAATTACAGCCCTGGAGAGTCCAGCCCTGTACAGTCCAGCCCTGCAAATTACAGCCCTGGAGAGTCCAGCCCTGGAGAGTCCAGCCTTGCACAGCCCAGCCCTGCACAGTCCAGTCCTGCACAACCCAGCCCTACACAGTCCAGTCCTACACAGTCCAGCTCTGCACAGCCCAGCCATACACAGTCCAGTCTTGCACAGTCCAGCCCTGCACAGTCCAGCCCTACACAGTCCAGTCTTGCACAGTCCAGTCTTGCACAGTCCAGTCTTGCACAGTCCAGCCCTGCACAGTCCAGCCCTACACAGTCCAGCCCTACACAGTCCAGCCCTACACAGCCCAGCCCTACACAGCCCAGCCCTACACAGTCCAGCCCTACACAGTCCAGCCCTGCACAGTCCAGCCCTGCACAGTCCAGCCCTACACAGTCCAGCCCTACACAGTCCAGCCCTACACAGTCCAGCCCTACACAGTCCAGCCCTGCACAGTCCAGTCCTGCACAATCCAGCCATACACAGTCTAGCCCAACACAGTCCAGCCCAACACAGTCCAGCCCTACACAGTCCAGCCCTGCACAGTCCAGCCCTGCACAGTCCAGACCTACACAGTCCAGCCCTACACAGCCCAGTCCTACACAGTCCAGCCCTACACAGCCCAGCCCTACACAGTCCAGCCCTACACAGTCCAGTCCTACACAGTCCAGCCCTGCACAGTCCAGCCCTACACAGTCCAGCCCTGCACAGTCCAGTCCTGCACAACCCAGCCCTACACAGTCCAGTCCTACACAGTCCAGCCCTACACAGTCCAGCCCTGCACAGTCCAGTCCTGCACAGTCCAGTCCTACACAGTCCAGCCCTACACAGTCCAGCCCTGCACAGTCCAGTCCTACACAGTCCAGTCCTACACAGTCCAGCCATACACAGTCCAGCCCTACACAGTCCAGCCCTACACAGCCCAGCCATACACAGTCCAGCCCTACACAGTCCAGTCCTACACAGTCCAGCCCTACACAGTCCAGCCCTGCACAGTCCAGCCCTACACAGTCCAGCCCTACACAGTCCAGCCCTGCACAGTCCAGTCCTGCACAACCCAGCCCTACACAGTCCAGTCCTACACAGTCCAGTCCTACACAGTCCAGCCCTACACAGTCCAGCCCTGCACAGTCCAGCCCTGCACAGTCCAGTCCTGCACAGTCCAGTCCTGCACAGTCCAGCCCTACACAGTCCAGCCCTACACAGTCCAGCCCTGCACAGTCCAGTCCTACACAGTCCAGCCATACACAGTCCAGCCCTACACAGTCCAGCCCTACACAGCCCAGCCATACACAACCCAGCCCTACACAGCCCAGCCCTACACAGTCCAGCCCTACACAGCCCAGCCCTACACAGTCCAGCCCTACACAGTCCAGCCCTACACAGTCCAGCCCTACACAGTCCAGTCCTGCACAGTCCAGTCCTGCACAGTCCAGCCATACACAGTCCAGCCATAGACAGTCCAGCCCTACACAGCCCAGCCTAACGCCTCTCTCTTTCCACTCACACTCTCTCATACATCAAACCTTTGATTCTGTGAGTCTCCGTGTCAGAATATTTTCTCCCCGTCTTTTTCCTATCCAAAGATGGATTTAACTGATGTTAACTGAGGTAGCAGCAGAAGGAAGAGATGAGAAAAGCCCTTGCCTTAATTGTCTAAGAAAAGTGAGGAGAGAGGAAACCCCAACTTAATTAGATCCATAATCAATAGCCTAACTGTTAAATGTGCCTGGCTTTGACAATCATCCATATATATCTAAGTATGTGGACATCCCTTCAAATGAGTGGATTTGGCTATTTTAGCCACATCGTTGCTGACAGGTGTATCAAATCGAGCACACAGCCATGCAATCTCTATAGACAAACATTGGTAGTAGAATCACCTTACTGCGGAACTCAGTGACTTTCAAAGGATGCCACCTTTCCAACAAGTTAGTTCGGAACATTTCTGCCCTGCTAGAGCTGCCCCGGTCAATTGTAAGTGCTGTTATTGTGAAGTGGAAATGTCTAGGAGCAACAACGGCTCAGCCGCGAAGTGGTAGGCCACACAAGCTCACAGAACGGGACCACCGAGTGCTGAAGCGCGTAGCGCTTGCAACACTTACTGCTGGTTGCAACACTCACTACCGAGTTCCAAACTGACTCTGGAAGCAACGTCAGCAAAATAACTGTTCGTCGGGAGCATCATGAAATGGGTTTCCATGGCCGATCAGGCGCACACAAGCCTAAGATCACCATGCGCAATGCCAAGTGTTGGCTGGAGTGGTGTAAAGCTCAGCGCCATTGAACTGGAGCAGTGGAAACATGTTATCTAGAGTGATGAATCACACTTCACCATCTGGCTGCTAAATGACAAAAATGTAAATTAATTATTTAATCAAACAGTGTGCTTAAAGCATCAGACAAGCTCAGTGAATATAGTTGATTTGATTAAAACACATTTCAGTTGGTCCAAAGAACAGATAGCCCTAATATACACAGGGTACCAGTACAGAGTCGATGTGCAGGAGATCCTCGCACTCTACCTCTTTCTCTGCCTCTTTAGTTTACACAGTTGCCACCATTTCCTCAACGTCCTCTTCCTCCTCCAGAGTAGTACATCAGCTGTACCTTCTTCGGTCTCTTTCCAGGGGTACGAGGTAATTGAGGTAGATATGTACATATAACTAGGAATAAAGACACTCGGAAACAGGATAGATAATAAACACTAGCAGCAGCGTATGTGATCAGTCAAAAAAAAGTAAGTGCAAAAAGGGTCAATGCAGATAGTTAAATAGTTAACCAAATAGCTACCCGGACTAAGTATTTAGCAGACATATGGTTTGGGATTAGTAGCTGTTCAAGGTCCTGTTGGTTCCAGACTTTGTGCATCGGCACCGCTTGCCATGCGGTAGCAGAGAGAACAGTCTATTATTGGTGGCTGGAGTCTTTGACAATTTTTTGTGCCTTCCTTTGACACCGCCTGGTATAGAGGTCTTGGATGAAAGGGAGGGCCCATGCCAAATATTTTCAACCTCTTGAGGGGGAAGAGGCATTGTCTTGCCCTCTTCACAACTGTGTTGGTGTGTGTGGACCAAGATAGATTCTTAGTGATGTGGACACCGAGGAACTTGAAGCACTCAACTCGCTCCACTACAGCCCCGTCGATGTAAATGGGGGCGTGCTCGGCACTCTGTTTCCTATAGTCCACGATCAACTCTTTTGTCTTGCTGAAGTTGAGGGAGAAGTTGTTGTCAAGTCCAATCCAATGTATTTAGAAAGCCCTTTTTACATCAGCAGATGTCACAAAGTGCTTATACAGAAACCCAGCCTAAAACCCCAAAACAGCAAACTATGCAGATGTAGAATCACACTGCCAGGTCTCCTGACCTCCTCCCTGTAGGCCGTCTCATCGTTGTCGGTGAACAGGCCTACCACTGTTGTGTTGTCAGCCAACTTAATAATAGTGTTGGGGTTGTGCTTGGCCACACAGTCATGGGTGAACAGGGAGTACAGGAGGGGACTAAGCAAGCAACCCTGAAGGGCCCCCTTGTTGAGGATCAGCGTGGCGGATGTGTTGTTGCCTACCCTCACCACCTGGGGGCGGCCCGTCAGGAAGTCCAAGATCCAGTTGAAGAAGGAGGTGTTTAGTCCCAGGGTCCTTAGCTTAGTGATGAGCTTGGAGGGGACTATGGTGTTGAACACGGAGCTGTAGTCTATAAACAGCATTCTCACATAGGTGTTCCTCTTGTCCAAGAGGGCAGTGTGGAGTGCAATACAGAGTTGCTTCGTCTGTGGTTCTGTTGGGGCGGTATGTGAATTGGAGTGGATCCAGGATGTCTGGGATGATGGTGTTGATGTGAGACATGGCCAGCCTTTCAAAGCATTTCATGGCTACAGTAGTGAGTGCTATGGGGGCGATAGTCATTTCGACAGGTCACCTTGACGTTCTTGGGCACAGCGTCTATTTTGGTCTGCTTGAAACATGTTAAAGACACGACGGATGTTTAAAACGTGCTGGGAGAGCGTGTTTACAGGGTCTCAGCATCTATCACTGAGCCACTGATCTTCATCTGTGAATCCCCCCCAGTTTCTAAATCAGTGAGGATCCTCAGCAGCGTCTCTCTCTGAGGAGCAGCAGATGACCTGGTGACTAAGAGAAAGAGCACTCTGCTGTGTTCCTGGAGGCTTAGGCCGCTCACTGCAGTTGGTTGTTTTTGTCTGAATGGGAGCACTGGCAGTGAACGGTCTTTATCAAGTCAAACTGACTGGGAGCACAGAAGTCAGTTGCGTCCCAAATGGCAACCTATTCCCCGCATAGGGTGCCATTTGGGATGCACGGACGATTCCCTGGCGTTTTGCGCTCCGTTAGCTTCATCTCCTTTCCAGAACGTGTCCAACCCGGGAGATTTACAGCAGCTAGTCGTATTAGAATGAAATCATTGTGACTGGGGACCCAGAGCCTCCTCTCCTCTCCTCTCTCTGCGGTCCAAGTCTCAAAGGGACGCCATCGTCTTCCTCCTCCTCCCATCCATCCTGGGGGGGGGGGGTGTAGAAAGAGGGCTCCAAGTTAATGCGTCGAATTAGACGTTGCCACTTTGTCTTCATTAAAAGCAGAGAGCTATCCCAGCTCAAGTAGATTTCCCTTCTCATTAATTCAAGCCAACCCAGGGAATACTGTTTTCAATTATACATTCATTAACAAAACATTATGTCAATGTGATACATTTTTGATGAGGGGAAACAAGGGAGATGACTGTTGATGTTTTTTAGGTTCATTTTACCACAGGGAAGGAAGAAAGTCCCCGAAAGTCCCTTATGCCCATAGTACGCCCTGCTTCTAATGCAACGTTTAGAAGTGGATATGATATGTATAGGGTGTGTAAGGTTATTTAACTGAAGTGATATAATAAACTCATGTTTGTTATTACCGCTTAAACAGCCTGATAACTTTTGCAGTGTTTGTTTCAGGCCATATTCTCTTTCGATTCTGGGTTAGTTCTTTATTCACCTTACCAGAGAGAGCTGCCTTCGGGGGAATTGCATGGGCGACATGGAGGAGGACATAATCAAAGTCACGCCGTCAAACGCAGCACATTTGAAACGGATTGAGATGGATGAGAAAAATATCCCTTGCATGTGCCCGTAGCATAGGGCAGGTCCAAGAGGTTGGCTGCGTCCCAAATGGCACCCTATTCCATATCTGGTGCACTACTTTTGACCAGGGCCCATAGGGTGCCATTTAGGACATGGACAATGTCCTTCCTGCTAACTACCATGTGATGACATAGATGAAGGATTTTCCTCTTATAGGACATGTTTTTATGTGATTGTGATCTCTGGTCTTTGTATTACCCAGTGAACGTTACCTTTCGAATGTACAGAATACTGCGCCTGTTTAGGCGTTGCTGCTTGGAAGTTGTGTTAAGATTCCAGGTAGATGTTTTTGCCTGCAGCTTGTCTGTGTGTCTCATCGTTTACAGTTGTGTGAGGTTAAACCTGTTGTGGTTTACCATGGAAAATAAAGGCCCGGGTCTGTCACTGTGTGTCACGTGAGCAACACAACACAGCAGTTCCTCGACCGGGCACAGTGCGACGGAAACCTTTCAACGGTCCGATCCGCTCTTAGTCTCAGCTGCATTTCCCCTTGCTACTGCGGCTATCACAAATGGAGCAAAATGTGCAAATACCTATTTTATTTTACCTTGACAGGTGGCTATGTTATTTTAAACCCGGTTGTCAGGTACTTTATCCTATCTTCGACCTTGCTCTTCGTTGTACGTCCATCCCAGCACCCGTGGCCCCTCAGCTCTGAATGAAGAACTGAGTTAAATGCAGTGGATAAAAAATGCTCCCTTCCCCAGAAGGGACAGCACTAACTCCATGTATAAGAAGGTAACAATGTCAGATGTTAGCATTGTGTGCTGTCGTCATGGTTTGTTTTGTTTTGCAGCAGTGGGGGGGTCTTCAGTTGCGTAATGGATCAGGTGATGTGAGGAGTGATTGATGGGTCTGTCAGCAGTCACCACCATCCCCACTCCCCAGCAGCCTCCCTCCCAGCATATCCCAGGTCCCAGGCGCAGTAGCAGGGAGGGAAGCCTGCCTGGAAGGAGTAGGCTCGGCCGGCGCTGTAAAGGCAAACACACCCGTCTTTTCCATGTTTCTATTGGAGCGTGATGAAACAAGGCCGATGGACTTATCTCGGCTGCATCTGAGGACCACACTGTGGCCTTAAAGCTGACAAGCTGCTCCTGGTTAGCGTCTTGGCTCCGACGAGCCCCGCGCCAGAAGACGAGAGTCAGGGAGCAATTATGGGATGCAGCAGAGGCAGGGAGGCAGCGCTGCAGGTCCCAGGCAGGGAGGCAGCTGCTGGGGAGCTCACTGGGAGGGAGCGGTGTTCACATGTGCAACCGTACATTTACATTTGCAAATTTTCTGCAAAAATTAATCTGACTGTGGGACAAATAAGGTCCATTGTTTTGGCGGGGATGGAGGGAGAGCACAGAGTCGTGCGAGACCATGTTCAAACAGGCCCTCTCAGCAACTTTTTGAGGTTGAGAGAGAGAGAGAGAGAGGAAGCCCTGCATGGCACTTTATTTTGGGGTGAAAATTACACAGTGAGAAGGCTTACTATGTTATTTGTACTGATTATCGATCGCTCAATGCCACCCTTTTGCTAGGCAGCTTGGCAGTGTCCCAAGAACCGCTGGCGGAGGGCAGTGTCCCATCCAAGCGGCTCTGGGCCTGGAGGAGTGTAACCCAGTGATGACAGTGGTTCTCTGTGATGCTGGACCACAGGGGGGCCCCCTGGGGCTGGGAGTGCTGCTCTGTGGTTTTGCCCTCGTTGGGTTGGCTCACTGCCGACGGAGCTCTGTCGACTTCTGGAAGACCGACTGCTCCAGGAGAAGCTGACTGCTTTTAGAAGTGGCCAGTCAGAAAAGTAGGGCACTAAATAGGGAATAGGGTGCCATTTGGGATGCACCCGGCGTGAGTCACTCCTTCTACACAGAACTCGGGGGAGAAGCTGCCCTTTCTGCCTTCACTCGCTGGACCAGGCTGAGGTTCCCACCTCGCATAGCCATGATTAGCTGAGTTCCTGAGCTGCTCACAAGCAAAACGCTGCCCATCTGACTCTGTCTCATCTACAGGGTCTCAGCATCTGTCACTGACCCCCCCCCCCCCCTAGTTTCTAAATCAGTGAGGATCCTCAGCAGCGTCTCTCTCTCTCTGAGGACAGAGGGTAGATGTGATAGATGTAGGTTGTCCTCCAATGCAACAGAGACCAGGGTTAAAGACCGACATGCTGGGGATGGCTCTCCTCTGTAGGTCTTTGCCTTTCCAGTGCCCCTAGATAAAAGGGAGAGCTTGAACATCTCCTGAAGATTAAAGACACACAGAAATGGAGTGACACGTGCTAATAGTGTACAAAGGCAGGCAAATGGAAAGGCTTTAATTGACGTGTGTGTGTGTGTGTGTGGGGACAGACACACACTCACACGTAGGCCCTCGTGACGAGCAGCGAGCCCTCAAAATGAGCTGTGTCCGGTCGGTGTGTCTCAGTGCCATTGATCTCTTTAATCAATTGATCTGGCTTTCATTCGCCACTCAAAATGCATTAAGGTGCCACTCCATGCACGTTTTTATGCTATTATTTGGTATCAACATGATGAGGATTTTCTGAGGAGCTCATAGAGTACCTGCAGTGTGTGGATTTTCTTAGTGATGCACCGATATGACATTTTTGGCCGATACCGATATCTGATATTTTCCTTGCCAAAAAACGATACCGATAACCGATATTTAACATTTTAGCGACCTCTAGTACAGTTAAATAGTTGACAAACACACGTGGACGCAGTGGTCTAAGGCACTGCATCTCAATGCAAGAGGCATCACTACAGTCCCTGGTTCGAATCCAGTCTGTATCACATCCGGTCGTGATTGGGAGTCCCATAGGGCAGCGCACAATTGGCCCAGCGTTGTACGGGTTTGCCGGGGTAGGCCGTCATTGTAAATAAGAATTTGTTCTTAACTGACTTGGCTAGGTAAATAAAGGTTACACACACACACACACTGACCAAAAAGTTATTTTGTTGGCATTTACGTATGTCCCCATTACCAGTAAAACATCATCAAAAACTATTTCTTTCACCTACTTGCTGTGCTGTTTCTTTGTTCTTTTGTTCAGTCGTTTTATTCTCAACCAAGATTGCATCATACTGTACATATCAAGCAAAGTTTCAGCTCTGTCTGTCCGTGGCCTGTCTTCCTCGGTGCGCACTGTCGCTGTGTCCGTTTCCATCTTGTCCAACTATGTATGTAACATTTCATGTAAACCATGTTTCTTGTCTGCATCGAAGTAGCGATCTTGTACATAGCATCGAGCCTGGTGGTAAAGAGAGAATGCCACCAAATCGCTTGTTCACAGCCTGTGTGGGCAGTTTTGTTGCCAGGGCAAACTGTTGTCAAGGGCAACTGTTTCATTCGCAAATGTGGGCCAGTAAAAACATCCACCTCGTCGGGAAAAGGGGCCATCTTCACTCCATAGAAACTAGTCAGCACTAACGTTGCACACTAGCTGCTAGCTAAATGTTTAGCTTAACATTGACGAAGTCAGAATGGGCATGTGCACTCCACTGTCATGTGACAGAATCGGTAGCGTTAGAATTAGGAATTAGAATACGAATACTACACTGAACAAAAATATAAACGCAACATGTAAAGTGTTTGTCCCATGTTTCATGAGCTGAAAAAAAATATCCCAAAAATGTTCCATACACACATAAAGCTTATCTCAAATTTTGTGCACATTTGTTTACATCCCTGTCAGTTTTGTTGAGCAGGCATTTCAATGCCATGACAGAGGGTCTCACATCTGCTACTGGCGCAGTGGATGAGCTTATATCGCGAGTCAGTTGTTCGAATGGAGCTAGCTAGTGTGTTCATGTTTCCAAGTTTCAAACATGTTCTCAAATGCCATTGAAATGGCAACAGCGGCATGACAACTAGCATATTCATGAGCATGCAATACGACTTTCCTCAGTACGAAATCCTTGATGACCCACTGTGCTGTCAGACTCAGCATGCACATGGGGCTGATATCGCCGGTCCAATTGTCAGTCGTGAAGCTAATAGCAGTGACGACAATACTGTGTCACTCCGGTAGGGCAACTTTATGAAAAATAGTCAAAAAATATAAAAATAAAAGTGGCACCGGTGCTCGACCAGTCGGCGAAAACCAGCATCACCCATGACAGAGAGCGGTTAATTGTCAAGGGCAATGAATTCAATTATCTTGCCGTTAATGGATTTCGCCTTTGACTTGTCTCGCTGACATTTCCTTATTCTTTCAAATGACTGCTCAAATGACTTGTTGACTGCTCATCCCCACAGCAGACATTGTGGGCTAGGTTAGGAATGCTGTGTTACACGTGTAGCGCAAAATTGTACGCGGCACCATTACGTCATGTACCTGCGTTATATACAAAGATGTTCTCATCTTTCTGTGTTATATAGGTAGGCACGTCAGCTTTGACATCGGTTTTGCACATCGGCATTAAACTAGATATTGGCATTTTTAGCTAATATCGGCCGTTCTGACATGTTCACCGATATATCGTGCATCCCTAGATTTTCTATTCCAAATTAGATTCTGTAATAACAATGGTTGGTATGAGAGGTGGTAAAGAAGAAAAATAGGCTAGTTGATTTTGAATCCTGCCTTCTTCATAGCCCAGCGCGGCTGTAGATGTTGACAACCTGTTGTTTATTCATTTGTATTTTCTGCTGTAACTAACTTAGTGCGTCAAATACATTTGTAGATTTAGTGACGAAAACGATAGACGACATTCTTTATCTCGACTAAGTTCTAAATGATCTTCTCTGGCTTCATTTAGAATTTGGTCAAGATAAATAAAATAAAAAAATGACTGGCTCATGTGCTCACTGGATAGAACAGAGACATTCAATTACAAGGAGACGTATGAACTAAGAATGTATTATTTGTGTGTAGTGTCACTTCTACTTTGTGTGTGGTCTGGCTCTTCTCTGTGTTGCTCTGAAGTCTGCTCAATCTCATCACAGTTGTTGCTTTGTGTGAAACACCAAGAACAGAACGGTCTTACCAAATCCCTTGATAATACGGGCTGTTTGATGTCAGGGTCCGGAATATCAAGAGATAATATTTTTTTCACAATATAGATCTCATATACTCGAAGGCCTGGCTGTGTCATGTCATTCTCACACTGTGTCTTTTCTCCTGTATTGTGCCGGATACAGCTTGTGTTGCATCCCTGGAGGAGTGATTGTCTGAAAGGCCTCGGTCGGTTTCCAATGTCTTCACTTCTGCCCCATGTCTTCACTTAACTGAATGCATGAAGGTGGTGATGCTCATCTGACAGATCTCAATTTTTTTTTTTATGGTGCCCACTGCAATTGTTTAGGGGCTTTCCCTGCACTCAACATAGCTCCTAAGTCCTAACTGACACTGGTTATCTTAGCACGAAAGACACTCTACACTGTTGCGAAACTCTCTGTCCCTTGAAGGAAAACCGTTGAAATACTGTACGCATCACTTTGACTAACTTGTCATAAATACTCACCACAATATTCCTCATCTGGAGTGATGTCAGGCAATACTAGTTTTTTTTATAGGAAAAGCCATTGGTAAAATGGGAACAGCATGTCGGTCCCAGCTAGGGGAGTTCTGGCTTGCAAATATACAAGCAATTCCAAAATATTATTTCATAGACAGAACCCACAGGACAAGGCTCCTTCGAGCCATCTTCTTCTTGGTTGAGTTCCAATGATATCTGTGGCCACATCAGAGCGTTGGGCCCTGTGATATCTGAGCCTGGTGGCTTAAATTGGAATGGCTGGTGGACTTAAAGCCTACCATGAGGTCCAGCTCTGGGAGGCTGGTCAATGATGTAACGCTCATTCAATAACAAACCATTAGCCTTCCAGGCAGGCACACAACGTCTTTTATAACGGTCCCGTTTCCACGGGGGGGAGAACGGGCTCTTTTCTTTCTCTCTCTCTTTCTTTCCATCTCACTCTCTGTCTTTCTTGACTCTCGTCACCGTTCTCTCCTCACTCAAAGGCTTGAACAAACAAACAAACAGCGGGGGTTTGAGTCTCAAATTTATAATTCAAAGCAGTCAACTACTGTGAGGATGTTTCCTAGCAAACCGTCAAGATGCCTCTCAGGATTTGAGTTAAAATCAAGTGTTTTAGTGTTTCCCTATAAGTTTTAAACCTTCAATCAATGTTTATGTAATACATCACGCATCAGCTACAGGGTTTGATTATATATGTAGGCAGAGGTTTAGTCTTATTTTTTAGGTGAGGGAGCGCAACAAAAATAATGAATGTCATAATTTCTCAATCAAAAGTTTGTACCGACAGACTATTGAATATCAATATAGAATATGCATAAAATGCATCCTCCAATTGCAAAGTCTGCCTTTGCCCACACATATTGTCTCAAGAAAAAAAAATATGATATTTTTAATACCCTCAAACACAAAGTTAGCCATACCCGATTTCAAAATAGGCCATCATCACTGTCAATAAATGTTCACGTTTTTTCCGGTGGAATGTCCAAACTGCACGCCAATCATTTGATCGGAATCAGTTTCATGGGAACATGCATTGAGATCTTCTTGAATTGCAGTTTTGCGAGTGATATAAAGCAGATGGTGTTAACAAACTACACGCCTTTCTTGTACTCCCATTTTGTTTCAATCAAAGCATATATCCTGCCTAGCGACGCTCGCTGTTGAGTTTTGGCCGCATGACGAATTTCTGGGGACTATTCAGCTTATGTTAAGAAGTGACTGAGGTGTTTTTGGTGTGACATATTATAGGCCTGCTACGCTACAGGACATGCTGTTATGTTCCGTTCTGTTATGCAAAATACTAATGAATCATTATGTGATCTCGCGAGACTTTGATTCAGCTTTGATCTAACTTTACTAAACGAGCACCATTGTGAGAAGTGATAATCTTCTATTTGTAATAATAATAGATGTAAGTGATGAGTAGGACTATTAGGCGTAGGGAACAGATCTTGATGATGAGGGTTATTTTAAGCGAATAGAGTGCCCTTCGAATTGTGGTGCTGAAAGGACAGCACCGTTACCAAGTGGTCACATATCGTTCTGGGTTCCACTGCGCAAGAGGGATTTTTCTGAACGTCAAGGCAGACACGCGGTGAATTTGGATCCTAGATCTCCTTGGTGGGATAATAAGGTTCATGCGGGGAATCAGTTTGTCTGCATACGCAGTAGAGGTGGTACGTTTCTGTCAGCTAAGCAGTCGGACAGTAGGGCGAGTTCAAGTGTGTCGTAGGCCTACTTAAGCCCCAAGTCCATAACAAACTGTTTTGAGGACATCCGTTTTAGCAACCCCTGAAGTTTTCTGTCAGTGGCAGTTCTTGTTATGTCAGATTTAGCCCGCTCAAAGGGCCTCTGCACACACCTACAGTTATTTATAATTTGCGCCCCTGCCAGAGAGAGAAGACAGGGAAGAAACCACCAATTACCTACCTATAGGCTGCTATAGCCTATATATTTATTGAGTTTGTCATTCTATCGTTTTCATGGAATTTTAGTGGTAATTAAATAGAATTTATTTAGAATTTATCCAAATGAATTTTCCAGAAATATTTTGACCTTGAATATTTTGCATTCTCAAATTGAAAAAAGTGAGGGAGCGGCATGCCCGCGCTACAGCAGCGCTACATCCCTGTTGGTAGGGCCACTAATAGATTTTGGGGGACAGAGTGGCGCAGCAGTATAACGCACTGCATCGCAGTGCTAGAGGCGTCACTACAGTCCCGGGTTCGATCCCAGGCTGTATCACAACCGGCCATGATCGGGAGTCCCATAGGGCGGCGCACAATTGACCCCAGGTTAGGGGAGGGTTTGGCCGGGGTAGGCCGTCATTGTAAATAAGACTTTGTTCTTAACTGACTTGCCTAGTTAAATAAAGGTTCAATAAAAATAAAGAAATAGATATGTCCATGTTCTAACTTCAGATGAATCGAGGGGTTTAGGATGTGTCTCAATAGGGGGTTTCCTCACAGGCTTAAGTTGATGTTTAATTAAGTCACATTAAGCTATGATGTAGCAGAACACACACAATCCGCATCTCACTTCCTCTGTCTGTCCGGCAGCAGCAGATCTGCCTCAGAGCAGCGCAGTGCAGGGTGAAGGGGTTTGGCTCTCACTCTCACACACACACACAGGGTTGAGAGGAGTGAGCCGGCACAGATTTCCACAGAGCGGGCCTCGCAGCCTACCTGCGGACGGCGCACACCGTGCAGGGACGGTAACCATGGGAACGGTATGCCTTGTTCCAGGCGGCCGTAGAGAGGGCCCAGCCCAGCAGGTGGGCTCTGAGATAGGAGAGAGCGGAGCAGCTCGGGGCTGTGTGGAAGAGGGTAGGAGGGAGGGAAGAGGAGGAAGGAGAAGGGGAGGGCATATCCACTGGAATCACTTCAGCCACAGGGGCAAAGAGAATTAATCAGACAGAATAAATTATGACATGAAAGAAGATCATCCACCCCCCTTCTCTGTGCATGCATTAAGCAGCCATGTTTCCCTAATCCCCACTATTTACTACTGCATCTAACTCTGGATGGATAGGGATGATGCATGCGGTTATGGATAGATAGAGGATTTGGGTGTGTATGGACTGTTTGCGCTGGTTTTGAATGGATTGATCCATTTCTCCTGTGTTGAGTTTACCCACAGCCATCGAACTGAGCAGATGGAAAGCAGAATCAGGGACAGCGGAGACTTAATCTGTGTCGTGTCAGTTTCAATGGCTAATCAGTACTAGTTTGTTGTGCTATGAAGAACAGGGAGTTCAGGGCCTAGTTAGACAGCTAGACAGACAGTGTTCACCTTCCTCAACAGTAGGTGCAGGGTGTTGAGAGCTACACTGTAATAAGTCAATGGAGTCTGTCGATAAGAAAGAGGTTTTGTATTGTTTATAAACGATTGAAATAAAATCTAAAAAAAGACAGAAAGAAAGATCTCTCCAGACCGATGCTGGAGCAATGTTCTGATTGGTCAGTTGCCTCACGCCTGTTTTGTCCACCAATGATTTGTTCATCTCCACTGGGTAGATGTCTGGCTGGGGAGAACATTCCCCTCCTCCTTCCTTATTTTGCTCTACCATCCTCCCCTCGGGAGGAAGAGGGTCATCTCTAAGGTCAAAGTAGAGGGATAGCTCTCTCAGACGTGATTAGATAGATATCAAAGGCATTGTCAACGTCCCATATGCCACCCTATTCCCTTTATAGTGCCATTAGGTTATACATTAGCATGGCTTTGTTTATAAACACGGGAAAGCAGAATTGACCATTTACACTTCATAGACTGATTCATGGCACGGGTACTTGGGGTGAGGTTTACACAATTCGGTCATCATGCCGTTCTCTGGGGAGGCGTTGAGATGTCTGAACTGAAAGTGACCTCTTGGACTGAAACAGTTACCACTTCCATACCGAACACAGGGCTGGCATTCTTATTTGCAATTTTCCGTACACACACACACACACACACACACTGTATACCCCATTAGTGGTCTACATGTGTAGTATACATGCAGGTTTTCGACCAAATGTAGTCCATAGCTCAGAGTGTCTTTGAAGTGCACCCCCCCCCCCCCCCCCATCAGAGACTCTCCTATCTTCTCCCAGCCCTTTGACCGTTCCCACCATTTAACCCATAAGAGTCTAAGCCCAGTCTAAGCTGGGGGAGGGGGGGTTCTACTCAAGCTATATTGAATTGTTTTAAGGTCATACCAAGGATCATTTTTCTATTTGATTTTGAATTTTAAGACCCCTTGAAGTATGAAAAGTAGTATACTGCTATTAGCCCATACAAACACATTGAATAACAGATTCACTACATGGAACAACAGATAGTCCCCCCCAAAAAACATCAAACAGAAGTTTGTTCTGAAGTGTCTGTCCTATGGTCTGAGAGATACTTTTGGTTGTGTAGTGTATGTGGACACCTGCTCGTTGAACATCTCATTCCAAAATCATGGGCATTAATATGGAGTTGGTCCACCTTTTGCTGCTGTAACAGCCTCCACTCATCTGGGAAGGCTTTCCACTAGATGTTGGAACATTGCTGCTGGGACTTGCTTCCATTCAGCCACAAGAGCATTAGTGAGGTCGGGCTCTGATGTTAGGCGATTAGGCCTAGCTCGCAGTCGGCGTGCCTGGCTGGCAGTCTGCGTTTCAATTCATCCCAAAGGTGTTCGATGGGGTTGAGGTCAGGGCTCTGTGCAGGCCAGTCAAGTTCTTCCACACCGATCTCGACAAACCATTTCTGTATGGACCTCGCTTTGTGCACGGAGGCATTGTCATGCTGAAACAGGAAAGGGGCTTCCCCAAAATGTTGCCACAAAGTTGGAAGCATAGAATCGTCTAGAATGTCATTGTATGCTGTAGCGCTAAGATTTCCCTTTACTGGAACTAAGGGGCCTAGCCCGAACTATGAAAAACAGCCCCAGACCATTATTCTTCCTCCACCAAACTTTACAGTTGGCACTATGCATTGGGGCAGGTGGCGTTCTCCTGGAATCCGTTGGACTGCCAGATGGTGAAGCGTGATTCATCACTCCAGAGAATGCGTTTCCATTGCTCCAGAGTCCAATGGCGGTGTGGTGATCTTAGGCTTGTGTGCGGAAACCCATTTCATGAAGCTCCAAACGAACAGTTCTTTTGCTGACGTTGCTTCCAGAGACAGTTTGGAACTTGGTAGTGTGTTGCAACCGAGGACAGACAATTTGTACGCACCTAGCGCTTCAGCACTCGGCGGTCCTGTTCTGTGAGCTTGTGTGGCATAACACTTTGCGGCTGAGCTGTTGTTCCTCCTAGACATTTTCGCTTCACAATAACAGCACTTACAGTTGACCAGGGCAGCTCTAGCAGGGCAGAAATTTTACGAACTGACTTGTAGGAAACGTGGCATCCTATGACGGTGCCATGTTGAAAGTCACTGAGCTCTTGAGTAAGGCCATTCTACTTCCAATGTCTGTCTATGAAGATTGCATGACTGTGTGCTCGATTGTATACACCTGTCAGCAACGGGTGTGAGTGAAATAGCCAAATCCACTAATTTGAAGGGGTGTCCACATACAGTACATTCTGAAAGTATTCAGACCCCAATACTTTTTCCACATTTTGTAACATTACAGCCTTATTCTAAAATATATTAAATTGGTTTTTTTCACTCATCAATTTACACACAATACCCCATAATGATAAAGCAAAAACAGTTTTTTTGCAAATGTAATTTTTTTAATAATAATGACATTTACATAAGTATTCAGACCCTTTACTCAGTACTTTGTTGAAGCACCTTTGGCAGCGATTATAGCCTCGAGTCTTCTTGGATATGACGCTACAAGCTTGGCACACCTGTATTTGGGGAGTTTCTCCCATTATTCTCTACATATCTTCTCAAGCTCTGTCAGGTTGGATGGGGAGCATCGCTGCAAGCCACTCCTACATTGTCTTGGCTGTCTGCTTAGGGTCGTTGTCCTGTTGGAAGGTGAGCCTTCGTCCCAGTCTGAGGTCCTGAGCAGGTTTTCATCAAAGATGTCTCTGTACTTTGCTCCGTTAATCTTTCCCTCGATCCTGACTAGTCTCCCAGCACCTGCCACTGAAAAACTATACATTTGCAACAAGAAAAATTAACTTTGTCATTATGGGGTATTGTGTGTAGATTGATGAGGAAAACATTGAATTAAATCCATTTCAGAATAAGGCTGGGGTTTAACAAAATGTGCAAAAAGGGAAAGGGCTCTGAATACTTTCCGAATGCACTGTACTTTAGTATATATAGTGTATAAGAAAGATCAGGAAACATTTTTTTCATTTTTTTTTACTTGTATTTGACCCATTCTTTTTGGCACTAAACAGTCTCCATATACAGTTCCATCCATTTTTTCAACTGGTACCAGGGGACCGTCAGACGAGTCTTGTGAGGCCTGTGGGTGTCCTAGAGCAAAACAACCGACGTACGTGTTCGTGAGAGTCTCACCTTTCCACAGAGGGTGAAATTATGTGTAGCTCAAACTATTTGGGCGCTACAGAAAGGAGTTGGCAGATCGGCTGTACCAACTTCAGACAAGTCCCAAGACGCTTGTGGGGGCCGTAAAGCAAAACAGAGAAAACCATCATGTTCGCGAGAGTCTCATCTTTCCATAGAGGGGTAATAGTAGTTTTATAGGCCAAACCGTTTGTAAGCTACAGATGGGATTGTGAGTGGACCGATTTTCGGGACGTCTCAAGGTCTGACAAACACCACTCCAGCTCTTGTCACATTTCACCACAGATGCGGAAGTGTGACATAGGCGGATGTGATGGATTGAGATGCATCCAATGCAAAAAACCCACAGATATCTCTAGCTGAAACTGACAGATTTTAATTGGGATTTTTGTATTATGCTAATTTGATTTCAGCGGGGCACGGACATCAATTTTAGGGGATCAACAGGGCAACAGTAAACATTTCATCCCCAACGAATTATGCACCAATTGAGATATTGCATGTGGCTCAGTTGGTAGAGCATGGTGTTTGCAACGCCAGGGTTGTGGGTTCAATTCCCATGGGGGACCAGTACGGAGAAAAAAAATTATGAAATGTATGCATTCACTACTGTAAGTTGCTTGTCTGCTAAATGACCTACATGTAATTACTATAGGTCCCTCCTTGGGCCAATCATTGTAATATTGTAAATGACGCATCTCTATGGTGACATGCATCCTTGTCCCAAGTGCTGTCTGAGATCTCGTGTGTGACGGACAGAGACTGATCCACAGTCCCCTCCCCGATATCTTTGTGGGGGACATTAAAGAGTCTACTACGTGTGTAGAGGAGAGGATATCCACTCTGGCAGGGCCACACCCCACCCCTGGCAGTGGGACACAGCGACTAGTAGCTATGCTGAGGGAAGGTCTGCCTGTCCTGATCAACCTAACTCTCATATATCAGGCATTGGACTGGTATCTGCAGGCTTCCCAAACGAAACAGTTCGGGAAGAGTTTGTGCATATATTATATTTTTGTTAGTTTTGGACTTCGGTTAGGGTTTTGCAGGCTGTTCGGGCACACAAGTTTTTTTCTCAAGGCCTGCGGAAGTTCGAGAGCCGAAGTCTACGCCGCTTCGTCGGTAATTGGTGAACAGTAGGGATTCTTCAATAAAGACTATGTTGTCATAGAAACGAGATACGACTCGTTTTCATGCAAATTGTATCATTGAGAAATACTGCACCAAACATCTTAGTTGGATGTAAAATCTCCTCTTGCAAAAATGTCAAAAATTAATGATCGATTTCCTGAGTGATCTTAGATTAATTCGGACAATTTTGAGGAAGTTCGTTTGCCGATGTTTTTCCCCCTCGTTCTTCAAGCGAAGGTCTTTTAAGGGAGTATGCGAGCACACTCGTTCGGTTCGCTTAGCCGACATCGGCTAGCCGCCAGCCGAACTGAAGCATGCAGACGCCTTAACCCACCATACCGTATCCATAGAAATAGAATCCATTGATCCATGGATTCCATTTCTATGGCCTTATCTCTGCTTATTATCTCACCTTGTTAGAGATCACCCATCTCTCTGTCTTTTTTTTCCTACCCTCTCACCTCTGCTGTCTTTCCCTCATCCCCCTTTCTTCTTTTGTCTTTCCTCCAGCACTCGTCTTTCTTGTATTCATCTAGAACAGGGATGACAGTAACCAAGTTTCCATCCAACCTTTTTATGCGAGTAAAGCACATGTCGGATAAAATATATAATGACAGGCCTGATGGAAACAGAACATTTGTCAGGAAACTTTCCAAATGTCGACAAAACAAAATAAGCGAGACAAGGTAGGATCTTTTTGTGTCTGTAAAATGAATTATTCAAGAAATATTGGTGGAAACGCTTTTATACGCAAATATTTCTATAATAACCATCACGTCGAAGTAAACGTGGAGTCACGCGATGACGTGTTGTGTGGTCCTCCCACTACGCCTCGTCGGGAAATCACGCGGATTGTTAGGCTACAGATGAAATCAATGATGAACTTCACAGGGTGGTGAAAGTGCAAAGTGATGAGCTTGATGCTCCTTTCCAATAAATATCGAGGGTCTTATTCTGGTGCCATGATCATCGATGCTTGGCTGCCATTTTACTAATACAAATGATGTCGCTCTTTTGTCCATAATAATCTCATCAAGTAGGCTATACCCGCACTGTATCTGCGAGCTGTTGGCTGGAGCGCACGTGCCAATACCAGTGTGCACATTCGCTATATAATGCAAAACATTTTGTGAGAAAACCATCCGTATTCGGTACATGGGAATTTAATCTAAAAATATATTTTTATGTACATTACATCATCACGCACAGCCTTTTATCCCCAAAAAATACATTTGATGGAATCACATCTCTGGTGGCGATGCATATTTTAGAATATTTCCATGAAAATATGTCGCCAATTTAGCTAGTGATACAGTATAGAGGGGGTTTTCATTGACAAGGGAAGCTGTGATCAGTTTGTGAAATCAATAAGTCTATTGTGTCACCACAACATAAAGCCTGATGGGAGTTTTTTTTTAATGTGCTGTGGTATTTCCCAGGGGGGGGCGCAAATTCTGTTTTCCAAAACCACCTGTGAGTGAAAGCTGTCCCAGCCGCCGTAAAGGTTTCACTATGATTCAGTGCTGAATGTATTGTCTGTTCAGCATCATTACTGTCAGACCATTCAACCACTGACTGAAGAGATTTGATTCAAGGGAATCTTTAAGAACATTTCGATGGTGTCTTTTCCTGCAGTGTACGGGGATTCATAAAAGGTCATGTGGGTTGTAGATGACGAGGATCGCGTCTCAATCCCCATTCCCAACCGTCGCACCCAAAAAGGTCAGAGAGCACAGATGTAGGATCTTAATTTGATCATTCTTTTGCTGCTGGCTTGTATTTGAGTTTTAAATATGTCACTTTTTGAGGGACCTGACCAAATTCACAAAGACATGTGTGTTATAGATATGTCATTCTCATTGAAAGCAAGTCTAAAAAGTGGTAGATGTTCTATTTCTATGCTTCCCATTCTTAAGTTTCGTTTTGCGTCTTACTTTCGGTTTAGTACACCAGCTTCAAACAGCTGAAAATACAATATTTTTGGTTATGGAAAATATATTTCACAGCGGTTTAGATGGTACGATGATTGATTCTCTACATTATACATGCTTGTTTTGTCACATAAACTGAAATTAGGCGAACTATTAAAATTTTTGCAACCAGGACACTGGTAAGTTTGTAATTTCCACATTTACATTTCAGACTTGATTTGCCCTAACAAAAAATCTATTAACCCATACAAACATAACAATCCATCATATTTCTTGTCGCTGCAGGATTATTTTCCTGCTGTAGCAAACTGGCTCAAACTAAGATCCTACATCTGTATAAGTCTTGACATTTCAAACAAACAATGAACACCAAAGAATAACTACACACGTCATACTTCTGACTTTCGAGCCACTTTGACAATGCTCTTATTTCAACCGCTTACTGTCTGATTCTGTGTACAGAACTCCACTAGACAAACAAATATGTCTGGGTCTGTGTGTTAAAAGGTTTATCTATTGTGTTGATAAACCATCAAGAGGAGGAAGTGACGATTTCCACCAGGATTTATGATTCTGTGGTCGTCTCATTTCCCTTAATTCTGCGTCAATATTTTGCATCAATAGTTACGGATGACTAATCTGTTGATATAAACAAGAAGACCATTCATTCGCTTTGAAAGCATGATCATTAAAGACCATTCCAGTGGAGCTGAACACATGTTTATTGTGGTCTATTTGTGCTCATTTAGATGGAGATATAATTCCTCTGCAAGTCTGTATATTGAGTTGGCCTGGTCTGTCTGTCTGTCTGTCTGTCATTCAGCCCCATATATTGTTCAGTTAAAGACAGATTGGCTCAGCAATGGAGCATTCCCATAGTGCTGCTAGGAGGTAACACTTAAGATACAAGATCCCCTATGATCTGCCTCCTGCCCTGCCAACACAGCCCAGCATCTGCCCACCAGCATAGCATAGATGTCCACTGTGTGTGTGTGTGTGTGTGTGTGTGTGTGTGTGTGTGTGTGTGTGTGTGTGTGTGTGTGTGTGTGTGTGTGTGTGTGTGTGTGTGTGTGTGTGTGTGTGTGTGTGTGTGTGCGTGCGCGTGTGTGCGCACGTGCGTGTGGAGGGGGGATTTAGTATTTTAAACATGGCTTCGTTGTTATGTCTGCCCAGGCTTTGATGTTCTCCAAACCTCCAACTAAGTGCCGCTCATTTTGGGTAACTCTGGAGAGGGAGAATCACTTCCAGATTGGGCTTCCTACTCTGTGTGATTGGGTGTTGGGTTATAATGGCAGGGAGTGGCAATGACAGGGGGAAGGGACGCTAGGAGTACCTCTGCCTGACCGTCAGCCACTAGACTTGGGCCCTGGGCACTGGATGCACACACATGCAGAACGCATGTACGTACACACACACATTTACACACACACACACATACACAGGGTTGGGGAGTAACAGATTACATGTAAGGGATTACAAAAACCCGGTACCTGTAATCCGTTACATTACCAGCAAAACATATTGTAATCAGATTATCAATACTTTAGAAAAACTAGATGATTACTTCGAGGATTACTTTTAAATTCAGAAAGGAAAAAAATCTTTAACACTTTTCTGTTTTTTTCAATGACATTCAAATCAGCATTGAAAAAAAGGCGCATGTTTAAGTTTGTTCCACCTGAGAGAGTCTGACCAGAAGTCAGAGACCACTATGATGACACACCAAATGTGTTTGATGGATCGCGGGAAAAGCGCAGGAACAGGCTTTTGTAGGCTACAGTCCAAGCTATGTCTTCCAATAGTGCGACTGCTGTCGGCATCAAAAGACTATCCACCTTGAATAATCGCTTGGAGGTAAGGATGACAGCAGTGGTGTAGCCTATGGTGATACGGATATCACTTATTATTGATATCTACATAGCGCATTGATGTACAATTTGCTCTTGCAACAGCTGCATAGTGTGGATCCCAGCCTATGGAATAAAAGTGACACTTTTATTGCTCAATCTAATTCATGCTGATAATATATATATATATATATATATATATATATATATATATATATATATATATATATATTGATTCTTGAAGAATATAACTTATAAATGCCTCATGAGCTTAGTTCAACTGTCACACTCCATGAGAACCCAGCATATAAGTTTGTTTTACTCCACTGTTTGTAAACAACGTAAATGCAAACAAACACTGTATAGCCTCAAAACATGGTTTAAATAATCATTTTAAACAACATTTCCTGACTTTGGGTAATCCAAAAGTTACGTTACTGATTACAATTTTAGACAGGTAACTAGTAACTGTAATGGATTACATTTAGAAAGTAACCTACCCAACCCTGCACACAAACACACAGACACACAGACACACACACACATGAAACTGCCTCAGTCTTTTTATAGAAACCATAAAGTTAGTCATCCAGAGAACTATTGAAATTATTTCCACCCCTGGCCTGGACCCATATATAAACACACAGCCAGTTTCGGGATCAAAATAATGTGAAAGTTTCAGGTCTCATTTTGAAGACATCCTGTGCCACCTCAAACAACCCTTTCACTCTCTCTGCACTGCAGTCGGTGTGGGTTGTTTCCCTACCTTTAGATTCAGGCTCTATACTCCCGTTCACCCAGACCTCCAACCTGTCTCTCACCTTTCAGTCAGTATGTGTTCAATGCGTGTGTGTGTTGGTGGGGGTGGTGAAGGGGGGGGGGGTATTGTTGAGAGTATGTGCAGGGGGTGCGGGTGGGTGTATGTAGGTAATGTTGAAAATGTATGGGTGTGTGTGTGTTGGTGGGGGGGGTGGTGTTGAGAGAATGTGCGGATGGGGGGTATGTAGGTATTGTTGAAAATGTATGGGTGTGTGGGTAGTGTTGAAAGTGTGTCTGTATGACTAATGCCGCAGCCCCACCACAGCAAGGCTTTGGCTCAGTCTGTCTCAGTGTGGTTCAGTGTGGCGGTGGTACAGTGGATTGGTAAACAGTCACAACTGTCTCCCATCTCGCTCATCTGTGTACTTGCCTGTCTATGTCTGCAGCCCAGAGGCTCAACCTGGGATTTCACAGGGGGCCACATATAGACTACACTGTATACGGTGGGAACAGGCTCTCTATTGTAATGAATAGTAGATGACATTACAACCAGAGTTGTTTTCTGTACTTAACAGAATGGTAATTCATGGTAACTTGAGATTGATTCACACAGGGAAGGGAGTGTTTTATCAGTGGTATTTTATGTGTTCTCCTCATTCATGTAGTGACAATGTTACAAAAATATCAAAACTAGCTTGACTCTGATTTGGATTTTTTTTCACCTACCTGAAAGCCCCAAAGACCATTCAATCGAAATGATTCTACTTCATTCAGCCATGAGACATAACAGAGGGTAGACCTAGAGGAGGAACAGAGAAGTGAGTGTGTTTTAATCTAAATAGAGAGATTAAAGACGTTACTCTCAAAGCACTCTGGCCGTGCTCTAGAAAGGACCCCTAATTTCCGCTTCAAAAAAACCCTACTTAGGTCTGTGAAAACCAAAGAATACATTATGCGCAAAGTGTTTCATCAGCATAGGGAATGAAGCGGCAGAGACAAGGGTCAAGGTGTAGCCTGTTGGCCGTCGGGCGGGAGGGGGGGGGGGGGCATCATCCATCATTAATTCCTAGTGATGTCTCAAACACCACTACGTCTTTTATTTAACACCGGATTCCTGTTCAAACACAACCCCGCGCCAGATAAAAGGCAATAACAATATGCTAATAGATGTCCTTTTAAGTGAAATTAGATTACTGTAGGAGGAGCACCGTGCGTTTGCAGTACTTTAAAAAGGTTTAATATCTAATTGGAATTTTGTCTTTGATGTTATCGGAGACCGAAGATTGTAGATTGGCGTTATATTGAAGTCTTGCGTTCATTTCACCTCTCTTTAGGTGCATGCGCACTTTCGTGCGCACGTGTGTGTTCGTTTGCACTCGCTCCTATGCGTGTACGCACTAGTCTGTCTCTGTTACAACGACAGAATCGCAATTATGTCTAAGTTGTGTGTGGGGGGGGGGGGGTTAAATAGAGGGAGGCTGATAATTATACGTTAAAGGAGTGTGCTCATTTGGTCTCTGCGAGTGTGTGTAAAGGAACACACATAGTGAACCACTTCAAGGACGGCTAATTGCCTTTAGGAAAGGAGAGACATCAAGAAACTGAAATATAAAATTGTGTGGCGGCTCTAATGTTACAAGGAAATGGTACATCAACCTCAGACCTTGAAACGGAACCAGTGGTCCTGCAGGGTTTTTCTGGTCTCTTACAGAGCTAAAGACGAGAGAGAGCTAAAGAGAAAGAGAGAGAGGCCTAAAGAGAAAGAGAGAGAGAGAATGAGAGAGAGACCTAAAGAGAAAGAGAGAGAGGGAGAGAGACCTAAAGAGAGAGAGGGAGAGAGACCTAAAGAGAAAGAGAGAGGGAGAGAGACCTAAAGAGAAAGAGAGAGAGGGAGAGAGAGAGACCTAAAGAGAAAGAGAGAGAGGGAGAGAGAGAGACCTAAAGAGAAAGAGAGAGAGGGAGAGAGACCTAAAGAGAAAGAGAGAGAGAGAGAGACCTAAAGAGAAAGAGAGAGAGGGAGAGAGACCTAAAGAGAAAGAGAGAGAAGGAGAGAGACCTAAAGAGAAAGAGAGAGGGAGAGAGAGAGACCTAAAGAGAGAGAGGGAGAGAGACCTAAAGAGAGAGAGAGAATGAGAGAGAGACCTAAAGAGAAAGAGAGCGAGGGAGAGAGACCGAAAGAGAGAGAGGGAGAGAGACCTAAAGAGAGAGAGAGAGAGAGAGAGACCTAAAGAGAAAGAGAGACGGAGAGAGACCTAAAGAGAAAGAGAGAGAGAGAGAGAGACCTAAAGAGAAAGAGAGAGAGGGAGAGACCTAAAGAGAAAGAGAGAGAGGGAGAGAGACCTAAAGAGAGAGAGAGGGAGAGAGACCTAAAGAGAAAGAGAGAGAGGGAGAGACCTAAAGAGAAAGAGAGAGAGGGAGAGAGACCTAAAGAGAGAGAGAGAGAGAGAGGGAGAGAGACCTAAAGAGAGAGAGAGAGCTAGAGAGAGAGAGAGGGAGAGAGAAAAAGAGAGAGAGAGGGAGAGAGAAAAAGAGAGAGATGCCCTGCTCCTGAATATACTGTAGACCACGTGGTTTGTCAGATGCAAAAATACTCCTGAGATCCAGTGTTAGGAGGTTTACGTTTGATGTGATCAGGTGATAGAGGGGAATGTTGAAAGTATGTTTTAATGTGTGTCGGCATGGCGTGGAAGAACTGCCTTAAAGTGATAAGGCATTCGCTTTGTAAAACAGCAGGGGGCAATGTGAAGCAACAGGGCAAGCCTCTCTCAGTAGTGCTGCTGCTGGAGTCTTCAGAGCTGCGGGGAAAGAAATTGAAAACTTTTTCATAAATATGTACATACACATGGAAATCAATGCCTCTGCCAAACCTTCACACACACACACACACACACACACACACACACACACACACACACACACACACACACACACACACACACACACACACACACACACACACACACACACACACACACACATTGAACAAATATGAAAGGCTCTGCTATTGCAACTGTGTCCAAGAACGGGTGAATACCTCCAACATGGTAACCACTGTGACATATCATATGTCAAACAGCATGCTGTTAGCATTAGAAATAACTGGATTTCACGTAAGTTATTGAAAGCCATTTGTAAACAGAAACATGAAAGCAAACAAGCTCTCACGCAGCCTCCCTTGATCATCAAAGGCCTATCGATCAAATGTACCCCCACACCCTCCACCCCTCCCCGAATCCCCAGCCAACCCAATGGGAGCAAATGTATTCAGCCTCCAAAGCACATCTGTTTGTTCCAAGCCATGCTTAAAATGACGACCGCCTCTCTTTCTCTCTCATTCTATCTCATTCTCTCGCTCTCTCTTTCTCTGTCTCTCTCTTTCTCTCTTTCTTTCTTTTGTGCTCTCTCTCTCTCTGTTGCAGTCCAACAAAGTTTCGGTGGTCCAGCAGTCTCACGGGATGCACCCCCTGACGTCCCTGTTGCCGTACAGCAACGACCACTTCAACCCCAGCCCCCCTCACCTGCCCACAGACATGAGCCAGAAAGGTAGGTCACCCAATCATCTCCCTCATCATCATCCCCCTCATCATCGTTTCCCTCATTACCATCTCCCTCTTCATCATCATCATCACCCTCATTACCATCTCCCTCTTCATCATCTACCTCATCATCATCCCCCTCATCATCATTTCCCTCATTACCATCTCCCTCTTCATCACCATCATCTACCTCATCATCATCTCCCTCATCATCATCACCCTCATTACCATCTCCCTCATCATCATCACCCTCATTACCATCTCCCTCATTACCATCTCCCTCTTCATCATCATTATCATCCCCCTCATCATCATCTCCCTCGTTACCATCTTCGTCATCAACCTCATCATCATCTCCCTCATCATCATCACCCTCATTACCATCTCCCTCATCATCATCTCCCTCATCATCATCACCCTCATTACCATCTCCCTCATCATTATCATCTCCCTCATTACCATCTCCCTCTTCATCATCATCATCATCCCCCTCATCATCATCTCCCTCATTACCATCTTCATCATCATCATCATCATCTACCTCATCATCATCTCCCTCATTACCATCTCCCTCATCATCATCATCACCCTCATTACCATCTCCCTCATCATCATCATCTCCATGTCCCTCATGATCATCATATCCCTCATCACCGTCTCCCTCATCATCTCCCTCATCACCGTCTCCCTCATCATCATCATCTCCCTCATCACCGTCTCCCTCATCACCATCTCCCTCATCATCATCATCTCCCTCATCATCATCACCCTCATTACCATCTCCCTCATCATCATCTCCCTCATCATCATCACCCTCATTACCATCTCCCTCATCATCATCATCTCCCTCATTACCATCTCCCTCTTCATCATCATCATCATCCCCCTCATCATCATCTCCCTCATTACCATCTTCATCATCATCATCTACCTCATCATCATCTCCCTCATTACCATCTCCCTCATCATCATCTCCCTCATCATCATCATCTCCATGTCCCTCATGATCATCATCTCCCTCATCATCTCCCTCATCACCGTCTCCCTCATCATCTCCCTCATCATCATCATCTCCCTCATCACCGTCTCCCTCATCACCATCTCCCTCATCATCATCATCTCCCTCATCATCATCACCCTCATTACCATCTCCCTCATCATCATCTCCCTCATCATCATTACCCTCATTACCATCTCCCTCATCATCATCATCTCCCTCATTACCATCTCCCTCTTCATCATCATCATCATCATCCCCCTCATCATCATCTCCCTCATTACCATCTTCATCATCATCATCTACCTCATCATCATCTCCCTCATTACCATCTCCCTCATCATCATCATCGCCCTCATTACCATCTCCCTCATCATCATCTCCCTCATCATCATCATCTCCATGTCCCTCATGATCATCATCTCCCTCATCACCGTCTCCCTCATCATCTCCCTCATCACCATCTCCCTCATCATCATCATCTCCCTCATCACCGTCTCCCTCATCACCATCTCCCTCATCATCATCATCATCTCCCTCATCACCGTCTCCCTCATCACCATCTCCCTCATCATCATCATCTCCCTCATCATCTCCATGTCCCTCATGATCATCATCTCCCTCATCACCGTCTCCCTCATCATCTCCCTCATCACGTCTCCCTCATCTCCATCTCCCTCATCATCATCATCTCCATGTCCCTCATGATCATCATCTCCCTCATCATCGTCTTGAGAAGGAGCGTGGACTATTGTATTACTCTGCTGTGGTGACTGACAGGAGAAGTCAGGCCTTCCCACTCATCATCATCTCCCTCATCTTAACTACACTAGCCAGATGAGTGGGAAGGTCTGACTTCTCCTGTCAGTCACCACAGCAGAGTAATACAATAGTCCACGGTCCTTCTCGATTCCCATTTTATATGGTCATTATTTCACCTGAATCTAATTGAAGTAGTACTTCCATCTGAATTTGAACAACAATCCTGAAAGAAGAATATGGTTCCCCTTTCACCATCTACTTGGGCCGATGCCTCTGTGGAGCCTCTCACTTCTCTTAAGTCAGACCTGTACTGTGCCACTGCTATAACCTTACCATGAAAAACTTTGGGCCCTTATTAATAGCATATTGCTTGGGTCTGGAGTTTTTCCTGGTCAGTTTACGCAGTCATGGAAAACTCCTGGCTCTGTGTTGTGCTGCTGCCGTCTTTCCCGAACCTCCACACACACACACACACACACACACACACACACACACACACACACACACACACACACACACACACACACACACACACACACACACACACACACACACACCTCCACCCCTGGTTCCTGAGCTGCAGCGGTGGAGCCGTGTGGAGCCGAGCAGCAGCTGCGGCCCAGAGACAGGGGCTACATCCCAAATGACACCCTATTCCTTATAGGCCCTGGTCAAAAGTAGTGCACTATCTGGGAGAAATGGTGCAGCCCAGAGACAGGCCCTTCTTTCCAGTGAGCCTTCGGCGGTTCCACCACCGCACTTGAAGTGGTCCCTTCCCCACGAGGGGCTGCTTGCCACACAACCCCCTCTCAAACACACACACACACACACGCACACAGCTGAAAGCAATTAGGGTGACTATCACACAGGGCCATCTCGGCAGCACACAAGGAAGGTTCTGCTTAGCACGCTACTCTTACACAGTCGCTCGCACACTCGGCTTGCATAGTCACTCACAGACCCACACACACCGCGTGCACTCCATCACTCTCCTAAACATCTTCCACGAAGATGCTACTCAAATCCAGAGGGAGGGAGATGACAAACATGTTTGAGTTCATCTTTATCAATCCAATGGAACTGATTCATTTTCAGTGGGATGAAAATGCCATTTTAACCCAAACACAGCCGGAGTCACACTTTAATTAACAAGCCAATGAAAATGTCATCCTGCATCACTCTGGTGAAGACTGACTCTGGCTGAATAGCAATCAGTGTTGGAGTATGGCTGTAGTTGGTCTTTGGCCAAGACTGGGTCTGTCTGTCAGTGCCGCTGCCTGCGTCGGGGCCTATCTCTGTCCCCTCTGAGAGACGGGCAGGCGCAGAGAGACAAACCTCCTCGCACAGACAGAGCAAGGCAGCAGGCCCCAGCCCAGACAACCTCTCTCAGTTTCCAGCTGGAATTCCCCTGCTCTCCCATTCCTTTTCTAGACTGGGGCTGAGCGGCGTAGCAGCTAGATAACGTGACAATGCCCAGGGGTGACGCGAGGGCCGAGAACCAGTGACTCACCCCATAATGAGAGGTCTGGCCCTACTTGTACACAGCTGATATCTCCTTACCTCAGACATCATCTCACCTCACTCCTCTTACTGTGCTACATCCTCTTACCTCAGACATCATCCCACCCCTCTTACTGTGCTACATCCTCTTACCTCAGACATCATCCCACCTCACCCCTCTTACTGTGCTACATCCTCTTACCTCAGACATCATCGCACCTCACCCCTCTTACTGTGCTACATCCTCTTACCTCAGACATCATCCCACCCCTCTTACTGTGCTACATCCTCTTACCTCAGACATCATCCCACCCCTCTTACTGTGCTACATCCTCTTACCTCAGACATCATCTCCCCTCACCCCTCTTACTGTGCTACATCCTCTTACCTCAGACATCATCCCACCCCTCTTACTGTGCTACATCCTCTTACCTCAGACATCATCCCACCTCACCCCTCTTACTGTGCTACATCCTCTTACCTCAGACATCATCGCACCTCACCCCTCTTACCACAAACCTTGCACTGCAGGCCTACCTCAGTATCAGTATCCTCCCATTGATTTCACATAGTACCTCACATTGCAGTGTACAGAGACTGCAGCTGACAATCAGCCGGAGTTTCCAGCAGCTTCTCTGACAATAGTCCCTTCAAGTCCTCTCCATCCATGTTCCATTACCCCACTCAGCCGGCCAGTCTGTCTGCATGTCAGTCAGTACATTCACTACAGACATCGACTATTAGTCATTCAGTATCAACCATCATACCAAACGATCAAAGTCACACCATGTTGTCACGTTTGTTTACGTGTGCAGCTTTGCCTGCGCTAGGGGGAAGTACAGAGTGAAAAATAGAAAAGTACAGGAGAAACGAAAGGTACTGTAATGCACTGTACATTACTCTACAGGTGTTTCTCTCTGGGTCTTTTTTCAGGCACAGCACAAGAGCTACTGTCCAGTCATTTTGGATTCCGATACAATAACAGTTTCTCTTTCTGTGGTTTTGGCTACAGTAACAGGTTGTCAGTATTGAAATGCTATTTTGAGCCGTGTATCCTAAAAACATATCGAGGGGTTATTTGACTACGTCGTTTTATCTTGCAAGAAAGATGCAGTTAACTGAACGATCTTGTGTGATATCATTTCACAGATGTTTTTTTATTTTTTTTATGTATTTGATGTTTTTCTTTACCGTAAGAAATGTTAAAGTAACAAAACAGTGCAATTACTACATTTTAACCGATAAATAAATCAAAAATGACATTTCATTTTGAATTTACCTGAATAGATTCAAGTTAAAGTTAAATGTAGGTATTTAAAAAAAAAAAGGCTAAGAATTCAAGTTGAGTGCCTCATAAACATATTAAATATCAAGCGGGGTTAAAGTTGTTTCTGTAGACCTCTTATTGTGACATAACTGTGTTAGGAAAGTAGAGATTGAGACCGCACAGTGGTCTGTACACGAGGGACAGAGGCTTTTTTAGGAGGGAGGGACGAGAGAGGTACATTCCAGTCCTTCACATTTGTAAATGATCCAGTCCAGAAACAGGCCTGCAGCAACGGTAAATTACAGTAATCTGCAGCATTCTTCTGCAACAAATATAGGTTACCTTCGGGTTGCGCTTAAGTGCTAGGTGTTCGCTGTTGACAAAGGACTTCCTTTGAAAGGCACAGACAAAGCCTTTTTTGTTTTGTTTCGGGACGCTGCGCTTTTATGTCGGCCGACTCGATAATGGAAAACGTCCCGTTTTATTAAAACCATTTCGCTGCCTGGCCTAGCGAGCGTCAGTAGGGTGGGTGTCTGTGGCGCGGGGTGAAGTAGTGAGTGGGGTCCTAACCTCACAGGCTTCTGATTGACTGACACATCATGGGAAGGAACTTGTAGCTTGGATCAAGATCCCTCTTTGCCATGAAACAATTGTTGGTGGTGCGATGCAAGCCGCAGGGGCCAGACAGTAAAACTGCTTGCCCTAGGGGAAGACGACGTAAGCTCAGAATGTCAAAGTCATGTTCACAGGAAACTGGCTGTTACAAAGGAGTGGAAACAAAGAACATAGTTCACGGCTCTGAGTTTCTTCATTTCACTTGGTAGTGGTTCAACAAGATGCTGGAGGGCTGACTTTAGACCTTAGTTCTCGTACATCGTACATCAACACCCCCTTGACGCTCCCAGTAGGGGTGTATGAGAATGGGGGAGGTTGTGTGTTTGACCTGTGTGTGTGTAATGGTAGGTTCCCAGCCAGGTAATGAGACCCTTGCTGCGTCAGGGGCTCTGAGTTAACAAGCCTGTCTTCTCCTGTGTGTCCCCTCCAGGCATTCACAGGCCCCAGTCCCAGGACATCTCAGGCTTCTACTCCCTACCTCAGGGCGGTGTGGGACAGATGCCCCCCTCCATGGGCTGGTAAGTCTCACGCACACACACACACACACATACTCTCTCGCACACACACACACCTGGATTACTCACCACTATTACATCAACCAATCCAGTTTCACCTCAGCCACTCAATATTTTTTTGCATGGTGTTCTTTAATGGAAGCATCTCCAACATAATCCAGGTAGAATCAGGAAATCCCCAGGGCAACTCTCTAGGACCCTTACTTTTTTCAATGTTTACTAATGACATACCACTGGCTTTGAGTAAAGCCATGTATGCGGATGACTCAACACTATACACATCAGCTACTATAGTGACTGAAATGATTGCAACACTTAACAAAGAGCTGCAGTTAGTTTCAGAGTGGATGGCAAGGAATAAGTTAGTCCTAAATATTTCTAAAACTAAAAGCATTGTATTTGGGACAAATCATTCACTAAACCCTAAACCTCAACTAGGTGACTAAAATGCTTGGAGTAACCCTGGATTGTAAACTGTCATGGTCAGAACATATTGATACAACAGTCGCTAAGATGGGGAGAAGTCTGTCCATAATAAAGCGTTACAATACCTTTTTACAGCACTATCAACAAGGCAGGCCCGACAGGCTCTAGTTTTGTCGCACCTGGACTACTGTTCAGTCGTGTGGTCAGGTGCCACAAAAAATAACTTTGGAAAATTGCAATTGGCTCAGAACAGGGCAGCACGGCTGGCCCTTGGATGTACACAGAGAGCTAACATTACTCATATCCATGTCAGTCTCTCCTGGCTCAAAGTGGAGGGGAGATTGACTTCATCACTTCTTGTATTTATGAGAGGTATTGACATGTTGAATGCACCGAGCTGTCTGTTTGAACTACTGGCTTACAGCTCAGACACCCATGCATACCCCACAAGACATGCTACAAGAGGTCTCTTCACAGTCCCCAAGTCCAGAACAGACTATGGGAGGCGCACAGTGCTACATAGAGCCATGACTACATGGAACTCTATTCCACATCAGGTAACTGATGCAAGCAGTAGAATCATATTTTAAAAAACAGATTAAAAAACACCTTATGGAACAGGTGGGACTGTGGAGCAACACAACACACACAATAACATATGCACTATACACACACATATACATGGATTTTGTACTGTAGATATGTGGTAGTGGTGGAGTAGGGGCCTGCGGGCACACAATGTGTTGTGAAATCTGTGAATGTATTGTAATGTTTTTAAAATTGTATAAACTGCCTTAATTTTGCCTTCGCAGCAGCTAATGGGGATCCATAATAAATACAAACGCAAACCACTTCATCCCGCGCAGTTAGTAACTCCTATAAAGCTGATTATCTTAACAAATTTGGTGATTGAATAGTTCATTTCCTACGATACGAACGCCCTGATTCATTGATCATATCTAGCCTAGAGTTCCAGTCTCAAAACTACTGTCTTCCCTTGCCTTCCCCGCCTCTAAGGCACTATCACAGAAAGTGGTTACGATGACAGAACATGTTTTAACACCCATAATCTCAGACACGCTGTGGCTAACAATCCATCCATTGACTTGAGCTCAACTTTACAAATCCATGTATTAAAAATCTGTAACTGGCAGAATAACTTTGAGCGAATCCCCCTGAACAATTGTGGGCTTATCTTAAATGTGATGGGGATTTGGTTCACCATAATAGAATGACAGCTAATACTTCCATTCACATCCATGCTGTGTTTTTTAAAAGCTGGTGGAGGACTTTGGCACTCCCTAGACAGGCTCCGTCCGCACGAGGCAGAGGTCTGCTATTTCTCTGGGCTCTCTCTCTCACGGACTTTTATTTCAAACAGTTAATGGTCACTGGAGTTTCTGTGGCATTGTCAACAAATCGTCTTGTTTACAAACTCGTAATCTTCTTAGTGCAGATTATGCATTTGTTTGGTTTTCTTGTGTCTCTCTTTGTGTGGGGAAAGAGAGAGCAAGGAAAGGAGATGACAAAGAACTGGATGTGACACACTCCAGCCACCGTATGGCACGTGACTGGGGCCTGGGAGGATGTATATTGTCTTCTTTCCACGTGAAGCTAGGCAGCCCACTGTAGGCACGGCCTAGCAGATTGCCGTAAATTTCGCTGTTCATTTGTTTCAAAGAAGTTCAGATACAGGTTTAAGTAAAACATGGATTGAGATTTCTATATAGTTTGAGTAGTTGGTACTCTTGACATGAGAGGGACAAATCACAAATCTATCGGTATGCAAATACACAGGAAAACCCCATCCGTGCCACAACACAAACAGGAAATGTTCTCTCCCCAGCAGAGGACAGACAGGGCTGTGGAGAGGAGAGGTGTTAGTTGGGTCCTGGATGTGGCTGTTACTCCTAATGGGCCTGTTGGCTGAGATTAGCAAGTGAATCCCTCCCTGAGAGAACCCTCTGGACCTCCCTGACACTGAGCCTCCTCTGCCTTCCTTGATCTCAGGGACCTCCTGGGGCTGAGGAGGGCTGGGAAGGGGGTGCTGCTGCATATCAAAGATTCCTGCCCCCCCCCTCATACATCCATCCACCACCCTCAACAGTCATGTCATACAGGTGTAGAATCTTAATTTGAACAGTTTCTCACGGTAGGAAAATAATCCGGCAGCAACAGGAAATTTGAATTATTTTGTGGATTATAATTAATGGACATTTTTGTAGGGGTTGATACATTTTTTGTTAGGGCAAATCCAGTCTGAAATGTGATATTGGACACTACAAACATTAGAAGCCTTTTTAAACCTTGAGTACACTATACACCTATACACAATAGACATGGTCGCCCTGTTCATGGCTCCTAAGAAACTTTGCAGTATTTCGTTTTTTTGTGTTATAAAATCTGCTAAATAAATGTATGCGATCAATAACATTTTATTGGGTTTGATTTGAAGTTTGCATTTCCTGCTGTGCAAAACAGGGTGATCAAATTAATATCCTACATCTGAACATACAGCAGGACCCTTAGTGAGGTTAGCAGTGAAGGTAGCCAGAGATACTCTATATAGGGTCATGGAATATTGGTTGACGGTAATTGGCGAGCCAAATGTCACTGTAATAACCGTTTTAATAAGGAAACGAAGCTCGTCCCTCAACCGATCAATCTCTCTTGTAGGACGTGGAACTCATATTCAAATTTGAAAAAATAGTTCCACATTTTATATATCGCTGCGCTCTCGTATGACTCTATGAAACAGGAAGAACAACTAGTTAGCTAAATTATTACAAATGTTGTGACAGTGATTTAATAGTTTGCAATTGTGAGAAAATAGAAACAAACCAGTGGCTATCTCCTGCACAAATTCAAGACGTTGGTTGGCAACATCTGTTGGCACTTTTGAATCAGCTGTGTAGCTAACTGTTAACTTAGGCTCCTGACATAGTTAGCTAGCTAGTTAGCTAGCTTTTCCGTCACTGACATAAAAAGCTTGCTTAGCCTGTTTCAATTACCCTAAAGTTGTAGACATGCAGCCCCACAATTAAGAGGAACCGACTGTTATCAGAAATCAGTTCGTAGATCAGAATGTTTCTCCGCAATCGTTGGGTCAGCTGAGCACAGCATCTGACTCGGGAGGCTACCGCAATGACTAGTGAATACTCATAATGATGTAAGCATTAGCACTACTAGCTACAGTAGCTTGGTAGTTAGCTTTTGTTGGAAGATTCAACATTGTGGGCGCGTTCGAGCAGATCACGTGTCAAGTCGGTGACCAAAGTGTGCTGCATTATGGGGATAAACATTTTCGACTTGCGCCTACATGTTGGCTCCATGAACTTTACAAAAATCATGTGATCAAAGGTCAGGAAGTTTTGACAGCAGTCACCTGCAAGTTTCTGCAGTTGCTCTTCACCACTTCATCCTGCAGCCATCGCCTGCATTGTGGGAGGCTGTATTGTCAACCAATCATTAGGGTGTTTTTGTTTGACCCACGCGAACGTGACCAAAGATGTGACTGGAACAGGAACCAACTTTGCCGCAAGACATGTATACAGTGGATATGTACAAATGAATGTGACATTTCAGGCTCTCTCACCAGTTGATTGTACAACGTACGTACATATATTTTCAGTTTGTGAGTGTGTGGGGTTGGAGACATTTCTATTTCGACATTATAAAGAACAACTTTTATAAACAATAGCAACACTGCCATGTTGCACTCAGCCTTGCTGTTGGAAAACCACACCAGTGTCCGACTTTCCGCTGTCTCCTCGACTTCACTCCTCGTCTTTCCGTTGGTGACGTCACCCGCTCTGTGACGTCACCAGAAGTAGTTAAGGGATACAGCTTTTGTGGAGCAATAGATAATGATGTTTCTTGGGTGGCAGTTGGAAATGTGTTCAGAGGGTCCCTGGCTCAAGCCCTGGTTGGGGCGAGGAGAGGGACGGAAACAATACTGTTACATTAGGATGGACTTAACTCCATAACCAGTCATGATCAAGCCCCTCATTAGCTAGCTAGTACACAGACTGAGAACCTATACTGTATATACCTATAGCAGGGCTATTCAACCAGGGTCCGCAAAAATATTATTATAATTTTTTTTTTAAAGTTATTGTTCCCCCACCAATGTTTTTATGGATATCGCTAGCAATAACAGAATAAACAAATTTTGAATTACATACCTACAGTAGAACATTGGAAAATATATTATTTCTAATGATGTCGACTTTTCTAAACTCCTAATATTGAGGAAAATTACACTTATTGGAACCAATTACACTCACTGGATTATCTGACATAGGCGTTGAAAAGCACCCGCGAATAGGCTACCTGTGCAGCAAGTGCCACTGGCTGCTGGTAAGCTTTCTTGACTTCGACATAATGTTTTGTCAACACATGGCTAACCTTTGTTTAACCAGCAAAACAGCTGCTCTTAGAAAATGTGTTTGGAGTTACCTCTCTAGGTAATAGGCTATGTTAGAGTTTACACTTCCTCTTCCAATTATAATGTGGGGAGGTCAAAATAATGAAAAATGATTTATGTTGATTACTTTGCCTTGCCATGTTCATTCACCTGATGATAAGATGAGGCGTGAAATGCATTTGTTTTGCTAACATATGATGGAGGTCCCTGGAATGGTATCGAACAGATGGTTTCTATGTGTTCCATGTCATTCTATTTGCTCCGTTCCAGCCATTATTATGAGCCGTCCTCCCCTCAGCAGCCTGCACTGGTCTAAACATATTGTAAGAATTCAGGCAGTGAGGATTTGGTCAGCAGCCTAGTTGAACCCTGTTGCATCCCTATTTGTCCTCCCAACCACAGGCAAAGTCAGCCTGTCTATCCCCTGTCCTCATGTGGATTCAGACAGCCCTACTCCTCCAGTCTCCCCAACAGCTCTTCCTACCCCAGGTACAGTATAAGCTGAGCCGCTTCAGTCTGGGGAGGGAATCGCAAAATACATACCCCTTCCAGACCAATGCTTCTACTCCTCCCACCTACCATGTGCCCTTCGCTATTGCCTTGTACAGGTACCTCCGCAATGTGTGTCCTGTCTTTCTGTGTGCCAACTGCTATAAACTACCCTGCAACTGTGTGGGGACAGACACGAAGAGACAACCCGTCTGTTCTCCTGGACAGAAGAGTGAGTGCAGCAGTGTGTCTCCTGTTGCTGTGACAAAGAGAGACGCTATAAACCACTGCAAACTGTCTGCTGTTGACTGTTGTTATTTTAGGCAAAGGCTCAGTCATGAGATCTCTCCTCTGTTACTGTAGCTGGCGAGCCAAACATGCTAGCTCAGTTAGCTTCAGAAATAAATCCAAATGGAGACATGGTTCACATTTAAATGTCAACAAACATCTATGTCACACCGCATTCTCTAATTCCCATCCGTTCAGGGTGAAACTGTAGGATTTGAAATCTTTATTTTACACTAGAAGAATGATGTCTTTGGAATTGTATAAATCAGAAAATACATTTAATGACCAGGTATATAAAATATGAATTCAGGAAATCAAAAACACACATTTCCAACATTGCAACTAAAACGTTCAGTAAAGTTTCAGTAAATGGCACTTTTCATTCCCAATCCAATAATGAATAAATAGATGTCATCAACAATATGAATCTTAAAAAAATAACATACTGTAAAGAAGCCTTTAATGAAACACTAATGAAAACTAGAGCAAGTATATTCATGTTATCTACTGTATCTACAGCGCAGCCTAGCTTTTGTCTGAGTGTGACCACAGCTCCATCTGCTGGCGTTGGATGAGACTTCTCACAGTCTTAACGCTCTGAGAGGACTGCCAGAAAGCACATTCTCTCAGCGCCAACCAACCGTCCGCGTGCTTCAGCGCTTCATGGTCCCGTTGCCATATATAAAGACAAAACATATTGTCTGATGCTTTGGTCTCTGTCTCTCTTTGTCTCTCTCTCTCGCCCTCCCTCTGTCTCTCCCCTTCTAGGTTCTCTCACTCTCTGATGCTAGGGCCAGGCATGCACTCAACAGGGATCCCCCACCCAGCCATCGTTCCACCTTCAGGCAAACAGGACCATCACGACAGGAACATGTACGCGTAAGTACCCCCATGGTGAACCCCTATCTCTACAATGACTCCTAGTGTTAGACACGCGTGTCTGTCAAAGGGGATGTGTGATCTGTGTGTGCTAGCTACATGGCATACAACACTGTAGTATCTCATTGATGCATTGAAAGTGTATCAAAAGCTTAGATGGATGAATAGCGCCTTATTGTTTTGATGTTCCTGTGTACATATTCACCACGGGTGTCCCTGTTGATCTTGTTTGTCTTCCTCTGCTCTGCTCCCCCCCCCCCCCCCCCCCCACCCCCAGTAAGCCACACCAGGAGCCCAAGCGGGAGAAGGAGCCTAAGAAGCCAGTGATCAAGAAGCCTCTGAATGCTTTCATGCTGTACATGAAGGAGATGAGGGCCAAGGTGATCGCTGAGTGCACGCTGAAGGAGAGCGCTGCCATCAACCAGATACTTGGCAGAAGGGTGAGCAGCGAGCACACACACACACTAAAACACACACACTAAAACACACACACACACATCCATGAATACTCATGCAGCAAAGAGACTCATTCCCAAATCCCCTGATCTCAACCCCTGCTGTTGATTTCACACATGAGAGATGGACTTGAGAGGACTATCCCAGTAATGTGAATTACTACCCTGTGAGTTACCCCCTGCACGACTGACTGCTGCATATGATACCATTGACCAAGATGCAGACATATCTCAATGGGATGAATATCATCAAATCAAACTTTATTTGTCACATACGCTGAATACAACAAGTGTAGACCTTAGTTGCTTACTTACCCTTAACAACAGTGCAGTTCAAGAAGAGTTAAGAAAATATTTCCCAAATAAACTAAGGGGGGGGGGGTCAATGTAATAGTCCGGTGGCCATTTGGTTTTGTCGTGCCCTCTTCACGACTGTCTTGGTGTGTTTGGACCATGATAGATTGTTGGTGATGTGGACACCAAGGAACTTGAAACTCTCAACCCGCTCCACTACAGCACCGTTGATGTTAATGGGGTCCTGTTCGGCCCGCCTTTTCCTGTAGTCCACGATCAGCTCCTTTGTCTTACATGATGTTGTCTGTCTCAGAACTTTTCACAGTGGCCCTTCATCTATCCAATGTCACTATATCTTGTGAAATGATTATAGTATGAATAAGTTGGTAACCCGTTGTATACAAGTGATAATGCCTTCGAAGCCGGTGTTTGGAGTATATCTTGGCACAGTTTGCCAATATATCCTCCAAACACCGGCTTATCGGGCATTATCACTTAATTAGAGTTCTAAGGAGAATAATGAAAGACATTGAAGGTGTGTTCCACAAGGCGCTAGCGGAGTAGAACTGACCTTCCACAGAGTTGCATTATTTTCCAGAGAACACATGGAACCCCGAGTTGATTATCCCTTTTATACCATGGCTATAATTTAACACATTTACCACTAGAAATGTGTTCATTTGCTGTTGGAAATGTGTTCAACATCCACTGAAGTAGCTAGCAAGTTTACTAGATAGCTACAGTAGTTGCCGTGGTAACCAAACAAACAGATGTGGTAACCAAACCATCAGTCCTAGCTTGCTATTATAAAAATCTAATTCAACAATAACAATACTGTTTTCAATTCTACTTTTGCTTTCAAAAGCGGCTCAAACAAAACATCTAAAAATTAACTATGGCTATTGAATTCTAACATGCAAACATATGTTATAAGGGAAAAAATGCACGCTCTAGAATGCACTTCAAGTCGATCAGAAAGGAGTATTCAGCAATGCCATGGTATAATTAAGCAATAAAGCCCGAGGAGGTGTGGTATATGGCCAATATGCCAAGGCTAAGGGCTGTTCTTAGGCTCGACGCAACACAGAGTATACCACAGCCCTTAGCCGTGGAATATTGGCTATATATCACAAACCCCTGAGGTGACTTATTGCTATTATAAACTGGTTACCAACGTAAGCAGGTAGCCTAGTGGTTAGATGGTTGGGCCAGTAACCAAAAGGTTGCTGGATTGAATCCCCAAGCTGACAAGGTAAAAATCTGTCGTTCTGCCCCTGAACAAGGCAGTTAACCCACTGTTCCCCAGGCGCCAAAGACGTGGATGTTGATTAAGGCAGCCCTCCGCACCTCTCTGATCCAGAGGGGTTGGGTTAAATGCGTTAAACACATTTCAGTTGAAGGCATTCAATTGTACAACTGACTAGGTACAGTGCCTTGCAAAAGTATTCACCCCCCTTGGCATTTTTCCTATTTTGTTGCATTACAACCTGTAATTTAAATGGATAAGGATTTCATGTAATGGACAAAATAGTCCAAATAGTCCAAATTGGTGAAGTGAAATGAAAAAAATTACTTGTTTCAAAAAATTAAAAACGGAAAAGTGGTGCGTGCATATGTATTCACCACCTTTGCTATGAAGCCCCTAAATAAGATCTGGTGCAACCAATTACCTTCAGAAGTCACATAATTAGTTAAATAAAGTCCACCTGTGTGCAATCTAAGTGTCACATAATCTGTCACATGATCTCAGTATATATATATATATATATACATGTTCTGAAAGGCCCCAGAGTCTGCAACACCACTAAGAAAGGGGCACCACCAAGCAAGCGGCACCAAGAAGACCAAGGAGCTCTCCAAATAGGTCAGGGACAAAGTTGTGGCGAAGTACAGATCAGGGATAGGTTATAAAAAAATATCCGAAACTTTGAAAATCCCACGGAGCACCATTAAATCCATTATAAAAAAATGGAAAGAATATGGCACCACAAACAAACCTGCCAAGAGAGGGCCGCCCACCAAAACTTATAGACCAGGCAAGGAGGGCATTAATCAGAGAGGCAACAAAGAGACCAAAGATAACCCTGAAGGAGCTGCAAAGCTCCACAACGGAGATTGGCGTATCTGTCCATAGGACCACTTTAAGCCGTACACTCCACAGAGCTGGGCTTTATGGAAGAGTGGCCAGAAAAAAGCCATTGCTTAAATAATAAAAATAAGCAAACACATTTGGTGTTCGCCAAAAAGCATGTGGGAGACTCCCCAAACATATGGAAGAAGGTACTCTGGTTAGATGAGACAAAAATGTAGCTTTTTGGCCATCAAGGAAAACGCTATATCTGGTGCAAACCCAACAACTCCCATCACCCCGAGAACACCATCCCCACAGTGAAGCATGGTGGTGGCAGTATCATGCTGTGGGGATGTTTTTCATCGGCAGGGACTGCGAAACTGGTCAAAATTGAAGGAATGATGGATGGCGCTAAATACAGGGAAATTCTTGACGGAAACCTGTTTCAGTCTTCCAGAGATTTGAGACTGGGATGGAGATTCACCTTCCAGCAGGACAATGACCCTAAGCATACTGCTAAAGCAACACTTCCAAACATTTAAATGTCTTGGAATGGCCTAGTCAAAGCCCAGACCTCAATCCAATTGAGAATCTGTGGTATGATTTAAAGATTGCTGTACACCAGTGGAACCCATCCAACTTGAAGGAGCTGGAGCAGTTTTGCCTTGAAGAATGTGCCTATATGTGCCAAGCTTATAGAGACATACCCCAAGAGACTTGCAGCTGTAATTACTGCAAAAGGTGGCCCTACAAAGTTTTGACTTTGGGGGGATGAATAGTTAAGTTTTTAGTTTTTTGTCTTATTTTTTGGTTTGTTTCACAATAAAAAAATATTTTGCATCTTCAAAGGGTATGTTGTGTATATCAAATTATACCCCCCCAAAAGGGGTTGCCTCCAGGTTGTAAGGCAACACATAGGAAAAATGCCAAGGGGGTGAATACTTTTGCAAACCACTGTATCTCCCTTTCCCTAATTAGCGCAGTAAAAATAAATGTTTTGTGATACCCGTGGTAAATGGTCCAATATACCACGGCTGTCAGCCAATCCGCATTCATGGCTCGACCCATTCAGTTTATAAAACAATATACGGTGCATTCGGAAAGTATTCAGACCCCTTCACTTTTTCCACATTTTGTTACGTTTACAGCCTTATTCTGAAATGGATTAAATAAATAAAAATCCTCATCAATACCCCATAATGACAAAGCAAAAACAGGTTTTTAGAAAGTTTTGCAAATGTATAAAAAAACGGAAATATCACATTTTCATAAGTATTTAGACCCTTTGCTATGAGACTCAACATTAAGCTCAGGTGCATCCAGTTTCCATTGATCATCCTTGAGATGTTTCTACAACTTGACTGGATTCCACCTCTGGTAAATTCAATTGATTGAACATGATTTGGAAAGACACACGCCTATCGATATAAGGTCCCACAGTTGACAGTGCATGTCAGAGTAAAAACCAAGCCATGAGGTCGAAGGAATTGACCGTAGAGCTCCGAGACAGGATTGTGTCGAAGCACAGATCTGGGGAAGGGTACCAAAACATTTCTGCAGCATTGAAAATCCCCAAGAACCCAGTGCACTGTAATAAGATAAACGCATTCCCTCATCCCTCCTAGCCTCAACAGTTGTCATTGTGCATGTCATTGTTTAGGCCATGTGTCACAAACTCAAGGCCAGATGCCAGATCCAAATAAAACGACATTGAACTGACTAAAACCAAATCAAACTGTGTAGAAATGATAATGGACCTAAATTTGTAGTCTCTTCAATCTGTCCAGCTTGACAACAGTCATCGAAATGAAATCTATACAGTCAGGGAGCATCAAAAATTCCAAAAGCGATGGATAGAGGACTATTTTTTGCTAATGTTGATGGCGAGAAAATCTAATCAATTTTAAGTGTGGCCCTCCGGACCTCGATGAAGATTGAATGCGGCCCACGAGGAAAATGAGTTTTACACCCCTGGTCTAGGCTAATGAACAAAACCTAAATGGTATCTTTGTTTTGTGTGTGTATGTGTGTGTGTGTGTGTGTGTGTGTGTGTGTGTGTGCGGGTGCGTGTGTGTGTGTGCGCGGGTGCATTCTTGTGTGTTTCTTCCCTGCAGTGGCACGCTCTGACCCGGGAGGAGCAGGCCAAATACTATGAGCTGGCCAGGAAGGAGCGGCAGCTACACATGCAGCTCTACCCCAGCTGGTCCGCCAGAGACAACTACGTAAGGCCCGCCTTTTCCTGGTTACACACGCGCAGCATGATCACCCCACCCTGCCACCTGTCAATCAATGAGGCTAGTGCCTACACATAGTAATATCAACCTATTGTATCTAATCAGATTTATTTGGCGCATTTACAGAGTTGGTCACGTATCAGTGCAGACATAGTTAGAGAGACTAGTTTACGACCATAGTGTTATGACCAGCGTTATAACCTCTATGACCAGTGTTATAATCTCTTGGCATGCCATTCCTTTAGAGTGGGTTTTTGAGAATGAGATGGAGCGTACTGGACATTAGTTGGTCAGACATGGCTGTTCAGCGCTGTTCAGCGAGGTGATTTAATTGGCTGTTGAGTGCTTTGCTGTTAGGGACGCATGACGAGCTCCGCCTTTTGTTACACATAGCATTACACAGTCAGCTGCAAACCTCCCGCTCTCCTCTCATCTCTGTATTACTATAATAGGTTTTTAAATCACTGGTAGTTATATACATGGAGGGCACCTTTGTACTGTTGTAACTGGACCTTAGTATAAGTGCCCTGTCTGTGAAATCTGTAATTAGTAGTGGGCTTGTAGACTGAGTTAAGAAGTAGTGTAGCGAATCCCTTGCTTCAAATACTGTGCAGATGAATATGATGTGTATTAGAGAGACATGTCTCTTAAGAACGTCTCTATGTTATGTGTGTTAGCTTAATGCTGCTTAACTACCCTTCTGTGCTGTGCTCAATTGTGAAGTTGCTGTTGAATTCTTCCAGGAGGCGGGCCTTAGAGAGGGCGCGGGGGAAAAGAATAAAGCTGATTGGGTAGGGCACACATTTTACCCCACTTACCCGCTCTACTAACAGCAGGGTGGCTTTGGCTTGCTCTCCTCCTCAGGCGGTGGGGCGGTGGGGTTCGGACTGTAGAGAGGGAGAGGACAGCTGGGAGCTGGGCTGGAGAGGCTTTCTGGGCTTTGGGGGGGACCATTATTAGGCTATACCCTCCCTTAGGGCAGGCACAGAGGGGTGGAGGTGGCTTATGTTATGTAAGTTAACTGTGTATCTGGATGTGTTTCTATGGGAGGTGGTTTTCCCGGGATACATAATTGCCAATGTTCGCTCACCCCATATGAAAACAGACAGGATGAGTCTCAACGGGAGAGAGAGCTCACTTTCTTTCCTTCCTGGAGATCTTTTACACAGCCTATTTTCCTTTCCTTGGCTTGATAAAGTTTGGGGTTTTGTATCATAACACACCATAGGGGCTTGGCTCTCTCATTTCTCTCTGTCTCTTGGCTGTGGATAGTTAGTTAGCTGGTTAGGGTAAAGAGGGTTACGAGCTGGTCGTGGTGGCATTCTCAATGAGGTGAAATGTGCATGAAGCTTTTACTGCTGCATCTGATTTAGTATCAAATCAGATGAATATGATGCAACGTACTGTGGATAATGTTTTTATGTGAACATAAATGTCACTATTTAACACTTGAATGTATGTTTCCATGCATGTTTCTTCATATTTCAAAGATGGAAAAATACAGCCAGACACAATATTGTCCCAAAACACATTAGAACTAATGGCAACTCTATAATAATATAATATAATAAAATAGTAACACTTTATAGCAGTGGTATTCAAAGTCGAGGTCGCGACCCCTTGATAAGAAATGGAATGAATTGACCAATTTTAAGGTTGTGCCATTACATTTGGGGTGAGGTGGGGTCGTGAGAAATTCTTGGGGAAAAAATGGGGTCCCCAGAAATTCTGGCTGAAAAAATGGGCTCGCCGCTGAAAGAAATTGAATACCAATGCTTTATTGTGACCGTATAGATAACACTTTATTTGGATAGTCCCAAGCAGATGGTTGGTAGATGTTCAGTAGATACTACCAACAATAATAATAATAATAATAATCATCCATTTATTTTATATAGAGCTTTTAATTACAAGTCAAATCTTAAAGTCTCTTTAAAAACAAAATAATCAAAAAAACAATTTAACAAAACAAATATAGGGATTTGGCAGTTCTTGGGCGAAGCTCTTCCACAACTTTAGATGAAAGGCAGTTCAGAAATGTAGTATCTTGAGGGGAGGGAGCATAGCTGACAGACAGGCCACAGAGCTCTTCATCAGCCCCCTCGTCATACTCAACAGTCACAGCTCTTCCTCCTCCCGTAGGTACACTCTTGGAAAAAAGGGTTTCAAAAGGGTTCTTCGGCTGTCCCCATAGGAAAACCCTTTTTGATTCCAGATAGAACCGTTTTTGGTTCAATGTAGAACCCTCTGTGAAAAGGGTTCTACATGGAACCCAAAACGCTACTATTTGGAACCAAAGGGGTTCTACCTGGAACCAACAAGGGTTCCTTCAAAGGGTTCTCCTATGGGGACAGCGGAAGAACCGATTTGGGTTCTAGATAGCACCTTTTTTTCTAAGAGTGTAAGATGGATCGTCCACAACTGAAGTGTAGCACCCACCTGCGTGATGCTTCGGCACTGTAAAAGCACCAGTAAGACCACCTCACCTCAGCAGGGGTTCAGAAAAGCCCTCAACAAAACGAGCTTCTAGGAACTGGGGCAGGGGGTCAAAAATCATTTTAGCTAGCTAGCCAAATATAAACTGGCTTGCCATAATCAGTCCTGCAATTCCATGGGTCAGCACCAGATATTTCAGTTAATCAATTTTTTATTTATTTAACTAGGCAAGTCAGTTAAGATCAAATTCTTATTTACAATGACGGCCTAGGAACAGTGGGTTTACTACCTTGTTGAGGGGCAGAACAACAGATTTTCACCTTGTCAGCTCAGGGATTCAAACTTGCAACCTTTCGGTTACTAGTCCAACGCTCTAACCACTAGGCTACCTGCCGCCCCATCTATCAAAAAGTTATCTAAAACCCCAAAAAGTTTGATTCAAATATGCAATGAAAAACACTTAAAAACAATAAAGCATGTACAATATTTACAGAGCTCTCTGCCTAGGCTACCTCACGGCGCCACGGCAACCACGGAACGCAGCAACTTAATAATTAATTGTATTATAATATTATTGTTATTATATATATATTATATTATTATTATTAATTAATTAACATAAGATGTTCAATAACTGTTATCAAAATATCCACTAACAATAACCCTCAACTTAGCAAACAGTTGCTTATCAACAGATAGTTTGTTAGCAGACGATTTTATCCAAAGCGACTTAGTCATGCATACATTTTACATATGGGTGGTCGAGGGAATCGAACCCACTACCCTGACGTTACAAGCATCACACTCTACCAACTGAGATACAAAGGACCACTAGCTCTGCTACAGTCTAACCCCTTCCCAGACACAAGCTAGAAAACCAGGGTAGTCATGTGATCTGTTAGCAAAACAGGAAGTGAAAGTCCACCTACGCAGTCGTGGGGTTTTCTTCCGCAAGCCGTAACCACACCCACACACAATGCTTTAGGGAGCAGTGAGGGTAGACGAGTCTAGGCATCCAAGAGCTGTTCCCACATCCTCTCCCCAATATGAGACTAGACTTTATTACTCTCTTTATGAGAACAACCCCAACCATACTATTAAGGCCCCACTGTATAGCCCATGGAGTCTACAGCAATATTACTGTAGATCATTTGAGTTCTTTCCCTTCTCTTCTCTTCTACTGTCATCGTAACTTGTGGCCTGAGTGATCATGCAGTGCCCTCAGAGCCCCATTCCACGACTTGTGAATATAAAGACGTGGTTTTCCCATGGTCTTCACTGAGATGTCACTGACAGATACTGTCCCGGTGGTGTATAGGACCCCGTCCCCCCTACTGACTCTCTGTGTGTCTGGTCGTGTGTTCCAACAGGGCAAGAAGAAGAGAAGAAAAAGAGAGAAGCAGCAGGACTCCACCACAGGTAATGTCCAATTATCAACCTTCAACATCCTCTCAGGCCAAACCACCACGCTTCAATACAATATACCAAAACTTCGAGCCCTATTCTAGCGTTTGAAACAACTTCACTGGTCGGCTATCCTCTACTCGGACTGGGTCTCTGCTACTTTAACTAGCAGAGTTTGAACGCATGGCAGACTTCCCACTTGAAGTGTTCCTCTCTTCCCTAGTGTCCTCAACGCCTGTTGTGAATGGAGCTCCTGCTCCCTCTACTCTGTTCTGGCTGCAGTTATGGGTTGTTGTTGTTGACTCCTGCTCAGTAATTGGGCACTAACAGTCTGGTTTGATGGCTTTCTGATTCACCATCTCTGTCAATGCGTCAACGTCTGCCCTGACCTCTTTATCTGATCTGCTCTCTCTCTCTCTCTCTCTCTCTCTCTCTCTCTCTCTCTCTCTCTCTCTCTCTCTCTCTCTCTCTCTCTCTCTCTCTCTCTCTCTCTCTCGCTCTCTTTCTTCATCTCTCCCTTTCTTTCCTTACTTCTTTCCTATGCGCATGTTGCCTTGTGCTCAGACCCTGGCTCTCCTAAGAAATGCAGAGCTCGCTTCGGCCTCAACCAACAAACGGACTGGTGTGGTCCCTGCAGGTGTGTATCTCTCGCCCTCTCGCTCTGCTACCCCTCTCTCCCTCCTCTGTGAGCGTGCCTCAGCCCACTGCTGCGCTCTGCTCTGCATGCACTCATCTCACTAACCCTGTGACCCACGTCGCCCCCTACAGGTAGAGAACCCCAGCGTACTGGGGTGTCAGGAGGCTGTATTGGAAACTAAAGCTGCTTTGCTGGCTGGTGATGGGGTGGGTGTCTCAGGGATTTGTGGGTGAAGAGGTGGGGATGATGGGTGATGATGATCAAAGGAAAGTGGGAGAGAGATCCTATAGGTCTGAGGGGAGGAAAGGGTTTCACACATATTGTTGAAGTCGGAAGTTTACATACACTTAGGTTGGAGTCGTTAAAACTTGTTTTTCAACCACTCCACAAATATCTTCCAGAAAATGAAGTCATGGCTTTAGAAGCTTCTGATAGGCTAATTCACATAATTTGAGTCAATTGGAGGTGTACCTGTGGATGTATTTCAAGGCCTACCTTTCAACTCAGTGCCTCTTTGCTTGACATCATGGGAAAATCAAAAGAAATCAGTCAAGACCTCATAAAAAAAATGGTAGACCTCCACAAGTCTGGTTCATCCAATTTCCAAACGCCTGAAGGTACCACGTTCATCTGTACAAATAATAGTACGCAAGTATAAACACCATGGGACCATGCAGCCGTCATACTGCTCAGGAAGGAGACACGTTCCGTCTCCTAGAAATGAACGTACTTTGGTGCGAAAAGTGTTAATCAATCCCAGAACAACAGCAAAGGACCTTGTGAAGATGCTGGAGGAAACAGGTACAAAAGTATCTATATCCACAGTTAAACGAGTCCTATATTGACATAACCTGAAAGGCCGCTCAGCAAGGAAGAAGCCACTGCTCCAAAACCACCATAAAAAAGCCAGACTACGGTTTGCAACTGCATATGGGGACAAAGATCGTACTTTTTGGAGAAATGTCCTCTGGTCTGATGAAACAAAAATAGAACTGTTTGGCCATAATGACCACCGCTATGTTTGGAGGAAAAAGGGGGATGCTTGCAAGCCGAAGAACACCATCCCAAACGTGAAGCATGGTGGTGGCAGCATCATGTTGTGGGGGTGCTTTGCTGCAGGAGGTACTAGTGCACTTCACAAAATAGATGGCATCATCAGGATGGAAAATGATGTTAATATATTGAAGCAACATCTCAAGACATCAGTCAGGAAGTTAAAGCTTGGTTGCAAATGGGTCTTCCAAATGGACAATGACCCCAAGCATACTTCCAAAGTTGTGGCAAAATGGCTTAAGGACAACAAAGTCAAGGTATTGGAGTGCCCATCACAAAGCCCTGACCTCAATCCTATAGAACATTTGCGGGCAGAACTGAAAAAGCGTGTGCGAACAAGGAGGCCTACAAACCTGACTCAGTTACACCAGCTCTGTCAGGAGGATTGGGCCAAAATTCCTTATTGTGGGAAGCTTGTGGAATGCTACCCAAAACGTTTGACCCAAGATAAACAATTTAAAGGCAATGCTACCAAATACTAATTGAGTGTATGTAAACTTCTGACCCACTGGGAATGTGATGAAAGAAATAAAAGCTGAAATAAGTCATTCTCTCTACTATTATTCTGGCATTTCACATTCATAAAATAAAGTGGTGATCCTAACTGACCTAAGACAGGGAATTTGTACTAGGATTAAATGTCAGGAATTGTGAAAGGCTGAGTTTAAATGTATTTGGCTAAGGTGTATGTAAACTTCCGACTTCAACTGTAGATGTTCTCTGCGTAAAACAGATATTTCTCTTATGCTATTGGTAGAAATGGCAAAGCAGGCATTTTTTATTTATTTACAATGGATGGATGATCAGTCAGTGACTTTTTTTTACCAACTCAATCTCTTCTCCTTTATTCCTTCACACATCTGCACACTCAAAGTCACATCAGTGTAGAGGTACCTGCCCTGCCTTCCCCACCATGCCGTCACATCATGGAAATCTCCTGACCACTGTGCGTGTTGTATGTGTGTTGTGCTGCAAGAGAACAAAGGGAGGTGAATGTGGTTAGAGCGAATCCTGATCACCGCAGATGAACGCACACACAGACACACACAATCTCGCACATGCACCGCCGCTCTGCACTTTGATGCCATTTCTCATGCTCATCTGCCTTCAACTTTCTCCATTCATGCGGTCAGGCAGTGCAGCTTTTGATAGTGAACTCTGACATTTAGAATCGCTCTCTCTTCCTCCCCATCTCTAAATATTTCCTCGCACCTTCTCTTGCGCAGGCACTAAGTGACTCATGTTGGGTTCTGGTAATAATCATGGGATAAGGCGTGCCACTTTGGTTTTAAAGAAGAGGCAAACAACCGTTGTTCATTTTCAATTTAGCTTAGAAAACAACATTTCTAATGATCACGAGAAACAACCACAAAAATGATTCATGATTTAAAGGAAATGGTGGTGGGTGATCTATGAAAACAGATTTGATGGTATTCAATGGATTTGCTCTTTTGGGGTCTTCAAACTCAATTCAATCATGTTGAAAACAGTAAAAAGTTCATTTTGGTGACGCTTTGCATCCACGCTTTATTCACAGATAACTCTCTTGACTGTTCCTAGGAGGAAAAAGAAGTGCATTCGATACCTTCAAGGAGGATGGTGCGCCAGCCCCACTTCTTCCGATGGAAGCGCTATAGACTCGCCCCCCTCCCCGGTCGACGGCGTCCCCCCTCAGCACCCCTCCCTGCCCAGCTCGCCCTCGCCTGCTTCCCCCTCACACATCCCTCTGCACCCCCGGCCCAGCAAACAACACACACCCCTTATCCTCTCAAAACCCAAGACCACAGAACTCTCTCTCAAAGCTTTAATAGAATCATCCCAACAGCACGACAATCTCAATCATCATCATCATGACTGTACCCTGCCCAAGTCTCACTAGCCAGCCTCACCTGTCCTGTCCCCTCTCACACTTCCTCGCACCATCCCAACACACCGCCAGATAGACAGACAAGGCCCAACGTCATCAGGACCAAACAAGGAGTGGGGAGCAAAACGCTGGAGGAAGACCTTCACCACAAACATCCAAAAACAATGACAGAGCATTGTGTCTGGGAGAGGATGCCATTCACATCAATATGACTAACTGACTCCTGACTGATTTACTCAGTGCTCATGTCATTTTAACATTGCCGGGATGATAACTGCTTCTCTTCCTCACTGCCTAAAATCGAATTGATTCCATTTCCAAAGATTTTTACAGAGGAGTACTGTACTCCTCCTTTTCATAAGACTTTCAGACGTGTCAAAGGAACCTTTTCCAGAATAGATAGTATTTATATTGATTAATGATGTCGTATAAGGTTGAAGCTTCAAGGTAGAAGTGACAGTGTTTTTCACTGTGTAGACATGTTCTCGTCTCCCCTCGGAGAGACTCATCTCTATGTTATATTCATTTGTTTAGGCACTTCCTGCTTGTCAGTCAAATTCTTGCTAGATACATTATTTTGATGTAGGTTTCTCACAGAGAATTAAAACATCATTGGTGTTTGTTCATAAGGATGCAGTTTGGGAGATTAATTTGTTTCCTGGTGTCAAAAAGCCTCCATTATATAATAAAAAATGAAATTCAGCAGTCCTAAACTGCCTCTGTCTGACTAAACATTTTGTAAACCGGGGTTTCTTAAACTATGGGTCAGGACCCAAAGTGGGCCCTGGGATGTTAGTGGGTCGCGAGTTATGAGAATACATCTACATTCATACACTATTTCTTCTTAATTTGGTTCAATGGAGGACGATTTGAGGCACAAGAGGACTGTTAATTTCTCATTTGGGTCTCAAGCTGAAAAAGATTAAAGAACCCTGCTGTAAACTAAAGACCAAATGAGTACTATATTTTATTGTTGTAAAGTTTGTTGAATTCCCTACATAAATTTTAAGTTTTGTTATGTAAAAAATGAACTTTTTTTTTTTCAAAGTTGTTTCTTTAGTCTCTAATTTCAGTTTTCCACTAAAAGCAGTATCATTTTTTATTTTACACCCGTCTTCTCAGAGAAAACACATTTTGTGCAGAAGTTTTGCATTAGCTTTTCCTTTCATCGAAGTTATTACAGCTGTGTCAATCATTTTGAGTGTGTTCATGTTCCACCTAAGTGTACCAAAAATACATGTGAAAAACAATGGCTTTAATTTACTGCTTGCAAGTGTCAAACCCTGCTTACTTTGGAGATACTGTAGGCTGTGTACAGCAAGGCTTTTCTGTTTGTTCAATTCATGTCTAGTCCATCAGAGGGTGCTCTAATGCTAACACACATCTTAGATTTGGGGACTGCTCATATCAGAAGAATGACCACACATAAAAAAAGGTGTGTACTGATGTCTGTCTTTTCTATTTTTTACACATTGAAAGACTTCTGCCTTTGGTGTGCTCATTTTTGTTTGATGTATTAAAGTATTTTGAAAATCTGGATCAGTTTCCTCACTATTTCACATTAGATGTACAATCACAAACAGCAGCAGACAGACACATTATTTTAAGTAATTTATTAACTCCTGGAATTCAAATGGTTGTTAACCCTAAATGTCATCTTCAGAGCAGAACTGAGGAAATATTCCAATAGTACTAAGCTAGGTAAACACCCTAAGTTGAGTGACAAACAGATCGCACACATCTACGTCTTCGACAAGCACTTCCAATCCACAGGACATTTTGACATGTTTATCCCCACTTCAAATCTCCTACGACAGCTTGTCTCCTTATCATGACTTTAAGAAGACAGCACAGAAGAGGCTGCATTTACAAAATTCTGCACTGCGCTATCATTTCAGTAAAAAAAAAAGCAATTTATTCAGTTGACTCAAAAAGAAAAGAAAAAGATATTCGGTAAAAAAAGACAACTATAGCTATTCAAAAAAGGAGTTAAATTGTAAAGACCAGACTGCATCTCATGTGAATATGTGAAGTAACATTTGTAAAAACATGAAATAGCTTTTTTTATTACTTTGCACAAGCAATAGAAATGGTCATGCTATGGAGTACATGGGGGGCACTCTAATAGATTAAATGTAATATTAACACGTATGAACAGCGCAGTGCAACCAGTTAATGGAACAATCCTTTCAGTGTGTTAGTGTTGGCATGATCCTCCTTCATTTCTCTTCACACCACTGGTTCTCCTTGCGTACCTGGGGGGGAACGGGAAAAGCAGCGCACACTGTCACATGGCTCAAATGTATATTAACACAACGCAGCTCCGCATTCAGGACTGCGGTTCTGCCCTAAATAACACCTTGTTCATTTTATAGTGTACTACTTTTGACCAGGGCCTATAGGGCTCCTCACAAAAAGGTAGTGCACTGTGACTGTATAGGGTGCCATGTGGGACATCCTGAAAACCACAGAAGGCCGTATTACCTGGGCTTCCTCCTCCTCTGTGAAGTCATTTTTGATATTGAACGTCTTCCTGATCTCCTCTGGGGTCTTGCCTTTTATCATGTTGGCCACCGTCTTGCAGGTGACATCTAGCAGTCCTTTGATGTCCAAATAGTTTGCGGCCTAAACATTTAAAAAATAGAATAATAAGAGGATGAGGATGAAAAGAAAACAACTGCAAATACTGCCTTTCAAGTGAACTACTGCAGCCCTGGGCTTAGGCCGAGTAAACAGGTCTCAGGAGCTGGGAAAAACCTACTGCTCAAATGACAGACTTGTGTTACAGTTCCTAGAAGCCCTGAGCGCTACTAGAACATATTGCACAAATCACTGCACAAGAGCCATGCAAGGCTGCTTGTTTAACTTCATATGCACATAGCTGATACTTCCTGAGCCGCTTACACACAGGAAGAGAAAACGCAGCCGTCTCCATGTGTTTCTATGCAAAGCCGGTGGCAGATTTGCCTCCCACCTCGGCGGCAGCTGCACAGGGAGGGACGGCACATGCACAGGGAATTTCTCTGACGCTCAAGTCCAAATATTTGCCACATGTGCCTCCCCTCGGTGACCAATCGAATTACAGGGGGTTGGATCCCTTTTTCTGGGGTGTTTCATTGGATAATCCAGTGGCATCATAGTGGAGGCATTTTGTACCACCAGAGTTTAAGATTTTGGATAAACTGTCGGAAACTTTGCTGCTTGTGTGTAAGGCTCTTTAGTAATGAACTACTACGACCTCCAGTTATAACTTTATTACATTTTATTAAGCACCTACTCGCTTAACTGGTGCGGTATGTTCAGCTAAGCCATTGCCTAAATTCAAGACCTGAGACACTTCCACTTTGTAAGTGTGCAGGTGTCAAACTGTTTCTGTGAGTGAGTGGCAGGGGGGGTGGTAGGTACACACCAGAATGAGTTCGAAGAGGGTCCCTTGGTCCACTTTGAGGAATTCCTGGTCCCAGACGGGAATGTCGTCCGTCCTCTTCTCCTTGTTCTCGTCATCCTCGGGGGGAGGGGGGTCGTCTTTATGGTGGGTGCACCACTGGATCACCTGGGAGGGAGGAAACGGAAGTGAGAAAGGAAACAACATGAAAAGGAACAACTATTCCTGGCACACAGTCCGTGAATCAACAATCGGACACGCCAGGGCATCCACCTCCCACGGAGTCCCGTTTCAGAGGCCTAACTTGACGACCGAGGTCAGAGCACACATGACGTCTTCTGTTTAGAGCTGTATGCTTCTGGCAGAGACACATGCTATTCTACAGATGTAAGAAACAACAACCTGACGTTAATTAAGTCAGGCAGAAAATGTATAATTGTCTGACCATGCAAACATTTCCCCAAACAAAATGTAATTCATTAGCCACATGGATACAGTTGCTGAACAAACAACATCAGCTTGTCCCTCAGTTGGAAACATGCACAAGAGAGCATGGAACAATTCAACTGGGAGATGGAATAACAAAATCTTTAATACCACATCCCTTCACACAGTATAAATCCAATTAACACCGTCTACTCCTTCAGCAGGCAAATCACACCATTTGATTTGTAGAGATTCGGACAGGCACAGATGACTAGTTGCATTTGTTTGTTTACACTCCTCAAATCATCCATTGACCACATGAACATTGTAGACTGTACCCCTAAGGCCAACTATCCCAACCATCTGTCCTTGAGCAAGGCTGCACCTGTAAGTCGCTCTGGATAAGAGCGTCTGCTAAATAATGTAATGATGAATGTAATGATAGAGCACGGACCCTCACAGTGCCTCCTACATAGGTACGGATCCCTGTTACAGGTTTGGGACAGTCATTCTGCCTACACGTTTGGCTTACATTGGTTTAAATTGTGCCCAAATGTTCCACTTCCTGGAAAATCATCTAGGAGAAAAGGCTAAGAAGGGTTTGGGTTGAATTGTGCCGCTATGGATAGAATTGATGTGCAACTAAACTGATAAGAGTGGAAATAGAGATAAGATAGCCCCAGCTCTGGTTGGGAGGAGGCACTTTACCTAAGGTTATCAATGTCCAACTCCCAACAGTTTGCCTGTCCCTCAGTCCATTGCACCAGATATGGAATAACTGTCAGACAGTGAGTCCACTTGCCTTCTTGAGGATGGCTGCATTCACATTCGGGAGGGGGACTGGATCATCATCTCCTTCATCATCCATACCCAAATCTGTCAAAGACAACCATTAGACAAGGTCACACAGATACTGCCAGACGGTTTTGATAGCTGCACTTTAAATCAAAATTGTATTTGTCACACGCGCCGAATACAACTGGTGTAGACGTTCCCAAGAAATGCTTACTTACGAGCCCTTAACCAACAACGCAGTTCAAGAAATAGAGTTCAGAAAATATTTACTAAATAAAATCAAGGTAAAAGAACATTTCGTAACAATAACGAGGCTATATACAGGGGGTACCGGTACCGAGTCAATGTGCTGGGGTACAGGTTAGTCAAGGTAATTTGTACATGTAGGTCAGGGTAGATGTTTAAGACGTACTAGTGGCTATGTAGACTACATAAAAGATTCTCAACCTTATGTAGGGTGTCCACCCACTCTGCCCAGAGTTGGTGGAAACGCACTTTGGCGATGAAATATCCCTTCCTTATATTAAAAAATACATATTAGCAAGACAAATATGATTCTTCATGTTCTGAATCATTCAGTGGGGTCTTTCCTAAAATATCATTCAATCCAAAAAGTTGGATTTTGTAATCTAATACACCCAATAATAATAATAATAATAATAAAACCAATAAGAGCTCTGTTGACAGAATGGCGCGCTTTCTCCCAGTGACCTTTGACAGTTGGTTTTGACCAGAGGCTTCCGCTTGAAAGGACGTCGCTTTATGGAAATTTCAAATAGAGATCTCTGCGTGCCCTCGTTCAAAATCAATGAGGGAGTCATTTCTCCTGCTGAATTCATTGTTGGTGAAAACCCTACGTTAGGATTTTACATGTTGTGGTGGTAGTGTGCAAAGTTCTTTCCGTGGGTTGCAAAAAGCTAAATTAGCATGACACAAGTTGCATTAAATATAAAATGTTTTGAAAATAAAACGCTTGGTATACGCCCAGTGCTCCTTTAACATTTTACAGAGACATGCTTGTTTGTGAGAAATCTTCAAAGAACAAGAATTTTGCATTAATATAGGGTGTCTAATCAAAAATGCATCTTTTGACCAATGGGTAAAATAATATGTTAATTTTTGTAGATGATCCTCTATGAAAACCAATGGTCCAAACCTCATGTCTATATCCAATCAGATAAAATGTTATTGGTCACATGCACCGAATACAACAGGCATAAACTTTACAGTGAAATGCTTACTTACGAGCCCATTCCCAACAATACAATTAAAAAAGCAAATATTTGCACCAAAAAAAAGGAAACAGTAACACAAAGAATAACGAGGCTATATACAAGGAGTACCAGTCCCAAGTCAATGTGCATGGGTACGAGGTAGTTGAGGTAATACAGTATGTACATGTGGGTAGGCAATCAGGGTATATAATAAACAGAGTAGCAGCAGCGTATGTGAAGTGTGAAAGTGGTTCTATGTGTGAGAGTGTGTGTGGCGTCAATATGCTTGTGTATGTTTTGTGTGTGAGCGTATGTAGTGTGTGTGTGTTGGAGTGTCAGTGTAGTATGTGTGGGTTGGGGTTGAGTGTGCATAGAGCCAGTGCAAGGGAGTCAGTGCAAAACAATTCAGATAAATAATAAAGGAGGTCAATGTAAACTGTCCAGGTGGCCATTTGATTAACTGTTCAGCAGTCTTAAGGGTAGAAGCTGTTCGGGTGCCTTTAGGTCCCAGACGGTACCACTTGCCGTGCGATAGCAGAGAAAAGAGTATGACTTGGGTGGCTGGAGTCTGACTATTTTTAGAGCCTTCCTCTGACACCACCTGGTATAGAAGTCCTGGATGGCAGGGAACTCGGCCCCAGTGATGTACTGGGCAATACGCACTACCCTCTGTATTGCCTTGCAGTCAGATGACAAGCAGTTGCCATACCAAGCGGTGATGTAGCCAGTCAAGATGCTCTCATTGACCAAATATTTTCAGCCTCCGTTCAAAACTTATTGGGAGTTTTTACCCTTGTTGGATGGTCAAAATTAGCACAACTAAATCAATGGAGGCCAGAGAAGAAAAATAAGTTGTAAAAAAATCTGAAAAACAGCATTGTCAGCTAGGCTGGATGCTGTGCGAGAATTAAGGCTACCTGACAGGGTCACCATTGAACTCTTCATCTTTCTTCTCAAATCAAGAGGACATAAAACAATATAGATGCAAGATATATATCGATTTGAGACATGACATGTGGTATTTTCATATTTTTGTATACACTGTTAAAACTCCAATAACCTTTGATGGGATTATGGTAGTTTCATGGGGTTTGGACCATTGTTTTTTTTAGAGGAGTAACAACATAATTAACATGTTTTACCCACTGGTCAAAATATGCGTTTTGATTTGAACACCCTACTCATGTTACAACCACATGATCACAACAGAGTACAGAGCTACACATAGCTACATACCTTCCAGCATTGTCTTTATTGTAACAGACTGCTTTGCTATCTCCACATCCACCTCAAAGATCTCTCCATCTGAGCTTTGCAGTTTAATCGTGGGCATCTGTAAAACAGGAAAAACGTTTGTCAGTTTCAGGCTTCGTGTTAAATAGCGGGGTAATGACATATTGGGCCATAAACTACATGTTATATAGGGTGACAGGCGAGCCCTGTATTCGGCTTACTGACAAGGTAACAGTTACGCTACGTTGGCTAACGTTAAGGTGGCTAGTTAGTAAGCCATTTCCAATCCTAGTTAGATAACGTTACATGTTTTTGTAACGTTACAAGTAACGCCAGTTATTAGCTACCCAAACACTTGCCAGCCAAGTTCATGTTTCGGTAGACAGGCAAGTTAGTTAACTAAGTAGTTCTACCTAGCTACGTTACCAGTTCACGCAACTGACTGTATGACGTTAGCTGTAGAGTTAGCGTGTGAAACTAGCTAACGTTATCCAGCTAACTCAACATAGCGATCTAGCTTCGATTCCAGTCTGTTTCATGAACTAGGTACAGTAGTTAGCATTAACTTGCTTGGTTACTACCTACACATACAGCCTGAGTAACTGTAAATAAACAGGATATCTGAAACAGGCATATGCTGAAATAAGATGTTAGATTCAATACTAGCGCTACACTTAAAGTAGCAATAATTTCAGGTAACAGTAAGCTAACTAGTTAGCTACGTTAACCTTAGCCTGCTGTGCTAGCTGACAACGACTAGCTAACGACGTCGTCAGCAAGGCCTCGTCTTAGCAACCATATTCAAGTAATTTATATTCTCATTTAGATATAGGAATACTACATTTAAAATACAAATTATTTCACCAAGACATGCAACTAAATCGTATGTAAATGGTGGTTACTTACTGTGAATGTTTTAAAGCAAATCTAGAGATAAAATGTTAAACGTCAACAGGGCCAGACCGAAGCACAGGCAATCACTGGGACTGTGCTAGCTACGCGTTGTCAAATGGAGCAGGTAGTCTTGTGATATGCCTGAGTGATTTTCCCCATTGAGACTAAGACAGCATTTCACGTAATATTTATTAACAGGATTGTCTTCTAATGCTATTATTGTAATATTTGGTGCATTCTGTTAATTTTTGCGTCCAAAATATATACAATTATAGTATTATCTGCGCATGTTGCTCTTCATGACGTGTACTGCTCAGGATCTGTCAATTTGTCCCAGCACAAAAACAAATGACCGTGATTGTTTTACTCTCTTTGTGCAGTCATATTGTTGGCCAAGATGTTAGTATTTTTATTAATGCCATGACAGTAATTGTTTAATGTAAGTATGCCTACACTTTGTTGTTGCTTTACTTGAATAGTAGGCCTATGAAGTATTGCATATAATATGTAAAATACTATTCGCATATAACATGTGGCTATAAATATTATGTAAAATATTTTTCACAATGATCACTGATTCACAATCACACCTTTACCTTGACAGATATTCCGAGTTGTAATTTTGAGTCCTGCCGTGAGATGGCACTCTTTCCACATTATTTGTATATTACTATTTCCATGTATCTTCTTCACTTATAATAATATTTAGGTGGATGCTTAATATTTGCATTATATTCATGTCTGAATTGGAAATGTGTTTTTTTGCATATACTAACTCCCCCTAAGACACCCTCAGTAGGGTCCCGGCCAAGATCTGTCATTATCAATGGAGCAATTTTTTCATGTATTGTTTTTCACCTTTATTTAAACAGGTAGGCCAGTTGAGAACAAGTTCTCATTTACAACTGCGACCTGTATAACACCGTTTTTGCTTTCTCATTATGGGATATTGTGTGTAGATTGAGGAAATGTGTTTATTTAATTCATTTTAGAATAAGGCTGTAACAAAATGTGGAAAAAGTTAAGGGGTCTGAATACTTTCCCAAGGCACTGTACATAATCATAAGCCTTGGTTAAAAGTCCATCAGTAGTGTCAGATGACGCAAAGTCAAATGAATAAACCAACACATCACAAGTAAAGGAGCAACTTTCATCTTTATTATTGAACTGGATCCTTCTATACAGAAACTAAATAATCATGACTAGTGAGTGTGTGACCATTTAGACAATGGTATTTTTCAAATCGGTCTGCCATACACAATTGAATGGGCGTCTGTTTAAGCAAGTTTGTCCTCAAATGTATACCGGCGAGATTAACCCATCAAAAAGCTGCTGACAGAATCTAAAATAAAACATTCTGTAGAAAGAAACAGCCAACTTCTGACTTATGTTAAAATGTTCTTAGAATGTGAAAAAAAAAAAAAGTGCAAACAGTGATTTTTTTTTTTTTTTACATCAGAAAATGTGGGGACTCACATAAATAAGCCATGGTACAGTGGATTGAAAACGTTTCAATTTACAAAACTTGGTTGCCACGCTCACCTTGAGATTTAAGACCGAGTAGAGCTAGTGGAGTAAGGAATTGGGGTTGTGATCTTGGACATTATACTCTTCAGCATTTCGTAATGAATATATGGCACACAACTTTTGGTCCATGTACACAGATATTTTCTGATTGCTTAAATAGCATTTTGTGTGAATACAATTATGTACATTGATGTTTTGCCGTGTTCCCCCCCCCCCCCCATGGTGTTGGATGCTAAAGGTACTTTCATAAATCATGGCAATACTGGAGAGTACGAGGGGTGAGGTTTTACAGGAAGTAGTCTGGGGTGCGACGGGTGACATGAGGTTCCCCTCTACGAGGCGCCGGGTCAAACTGCAGGCTGGAAAAGAGAAACACATATCACACTTCTTGTTTTTCATCAAAAATCCTGTTGAGAGTTGATGGAACATCATTACATATACAGTTCTCACTCACTACTCATTGTGTATTTATTACTACGCATTTTACTTATTTCTCTGCATTGTTGGGAAGGGCCTGTTTTATAAAAATATATATATTTTACCTTTATTTAACTAGGCAAGTCAGTTAAGAACAAATTCTTATTTTCAATGACGGCCTAGGAACAGTGGGTTTACTACCTTGTTCAGTGACAGAACGACAGATTTTCACCTTGTCAGCTCGGGGATTCGATCTTGCAACCTTTCGGTTACTAGTCCAACGCTCTAACCACTAGGCTACCTGCCACCCCAGTAAGCATTTCACTGTAAGTCTACACCTGTTGTTTATGAAGCATGTGACAAATAAAATTTGATTTAATTCATCATTCTCCAGAAATAAGAGTCCTTTGATAGTAGTTCATCAAATGAAGGAGGAAACACTTAAGGCTTGGTCATGTATGGAATGGTAATCAATATGCTTACAAGGAGTATTTCAGGGTGTCGTCTAGTTCCATGATAGCTGCCTGGTTGCCACAACGGTAACAGTAATTTGGTGCACTGAATATTGTTACCACGTTTCGCTCGTGGCACCAGTTATAACCCTGTAGAAGAAAACAGGAAAGCAGCAAATTAGTAGTGAATGCAGACACCTGAGACATGTATACAGACACAACATTTTACATATTCAACCTGAATGAGGGAGCTAAAATGAAATGCATTCCACAATGGTTTCACATCATGGTCACCTTTTGAGATTTCAAGCATGGAGAATCAGCGACAGACAGCTTACCTCCATAACCAGCTGATGAGCTCTGGACACCAGAGTAAGGCGGTTGGCATGGTTGAATGTCTCAGATATGTCCTGGCCAAAGGTGTAGCCAGCCCCCCTGGGGGAGATGCCCCAGCCCCCACGGTCATCTGGGTCTGACCACAGCAGGTCACACATGGGGCCCTGGAGAGGAGGAGATGCGTGTAAAAAGTAAAAGATACGGATAAAGATAATGATCCAAAATGATGAGTAGGATGGAAAGTTGCCTCAATAAGCTTTTGTGTTTTTCCACCTAATGGTTGAGGTTAGGGGCAAATAAACTGATCCTAGACCTGTGCCTACAAGCTATCTGCCTAGCACCAATGAGACAGCAGAGCATGCTCAGAAGCAGGGTTGTTGAGCCATGTACCTCGTGTGGAACTTCCTGCAATCGGTCCAGCGCTCGGATGTGGTCCAACGTATCTATGGATGGTGACAGGCCCCCGTGAAGACAGAATATCTTAGAAGGGAAAGAAAACAGAAATGTTACTTGAGAATTTCAATATTGGTTTTGACTCGGAGTAACAGTTTGACAGAGACATAAGACATGAGTGAACATGTATTTACAGCAGCAGGTAAAGCACAGATCATTTCCATGTAAAAGGAACCATGAGCACCAACATGTTCACAGGAGCATATCAAACTGGGTGTCAAATGAAAGCTATGGGTCTACATCTTTGGGAAATGCAAGCAGATATATTTTTTAGATGGAAAATGGCTGAAAAATGTAACGGCTTTAATTTCTGCAGATGCCAGGTGCACCAGTTTGTGTCAAGAACTGCTACGCTGCTGAAATTCATGCTCAACAGTTTCTCGTGTGTATCAAGAATGGTCCCCCACCCAAAGGACATCTAGCCAACCTGACAACTGTGGGAAGCATTGGAGTCAACATGGGCCAGCATCCCTGTGGAACGCTTTCAACATCTTGTAAAACCCACGCCCCAACGAATTGAGGCTGTTCCGAGGGAAAAAGTGGGGTTGCAACTCAATATTAGGAAGGTGTCCTTAATGTTTTGTAAACTCAATGTATTTGGCGCAATTTAGCAATTATCTGTAATGGCTAAGATAAATTAGGCATTGTTGCATTATGTTGGCGTAGTTCTAAATGTGCACATATTTCTCACAGTACTCACAGTACAAAAATGTCAAATGCCCATCCCTAACCTACGTCCATGGATGTGATTTCAATGTCCACAGAGGTCCTTTTTTTGGCCAAAACAAAGGCGTCCATGATTGGTTCAGATTTGGTCCGGTCACCAATCATATGTTTCACAAGTTTAGACAGCACAGTGAAGCGCAGTAAAAAAAAAAAGAAAAGAAAAAAAGAGCAGAGTATAGTTCAGTACAGTACAACACAGTATAATGTACTGTACTATACTAGTACTCCTCTGTAATGAACTCTACTGTGATGTGCTGTGCTTTACTCTACTGTGCTGCCCAAACTTGTAAAATACAGACGTCTATGATTGGTTCAGATTAGGTCTGGACCAACCAAATTTGGTCTTGTTTGGGGGCGCAGCTCATTAGAATAATAGCCAGTGTGTAGAATAATACCCATATACAGGGATCTACATTTATATTTTTCATTGGTAGCATTGGTAGTTAGGAGTACCACATAAAATTTAGGAGCAACAAAAATACATGTTTTTAAATTGAGATACAGCCTCTACTGGGCCTATATGAATTCTAGCTACTTTTGAAGCACATGTTGTGGCCTACAAACTAATATGTAACACTGTAAATACATGTGTCTATTATAAAAAGTTATAAATACCTGTCATTGAAATTACAAAGTCATTTGTGGAATATTAGATTTTACAATTTGTAAAAGCACTATTTTCCTATTGAGGGTGGATTACATTGAAAATGGTACTTTGTCTTTAAAAACATCAAGTACGTGATGACAACCAGCAAGAGATTGGTCATTGCTATGTTCATTGATCTCCTGAAGAAGCTATCCCTTTCTTTCTCTGCCTTCAAAATGTTTGGATATACTGGCACGGTTACCGGGTTGTTAGCTAGCTAGCCAACGAGGTAACATGACTGGACAAAGTGTAAACGAATGGTTATCGACGTCGACACGCCAGTAGTTTTAGAACAGAGCACGACATGGTTTATGAATGTAAAATACGGTCCCGGAGATCCGTTTTAGGAAGATAAAAAAAAATGTTGCGCTGGTAATATGGGTCAGGAATTTTTGACGTGGTTGGGCAAGAAGCAAACTGTGTTCGCTGTAGTTACGGTGCAACCATGACTGACGCTAACTTCATCTGCAGCCCTCGGAAACAACCGGACAGCGAAACGTTACCATTACAACAATTCTGGGAGAGCTTTTTTCACAGTGCTCCCAAAATAAAACTCCTGGTCGCACAGCAAAATGTTTTGTCACACTATAGATCCCTGCCCATATATGCAAAGAATGATATTGCATATTTCTATCTTTGTGTACCTATTTAGTATACATCATGAAGCGAATGACATTGCTATCCACAATTATGCTATGCATTTCTGTGTAGTACAGAACAGGGACCCATGATGTAAATCCACTAAACTTACTGTAGTTCAAACTGTAGTTTCAAACTCATGGTGTCATGCCATAGCTGATATTCTTTCTGCAGACACCTTTGAATCTTAATTCGGAGTAGATATTTAACAGAGTTCTTCGAAAATGTGGTCGCATCATTTTTTTATAAAAAAAATAAATAAGAGATTATACTGTAATTCTGTTACTAAACTTTGTATCTGCACAGTTCTTCCTGTAAATGTGTTTTTGTGAAGTGTGTGTAAATTGTTCAAACGACTCCTTATGCATATAGTTGTATGGTTTCTTAAACTTTGAAAGCAATGGTTTTTGTTTGGCATACATTTTACAAATAACCATTTTAGTCTGTGTAATTCCATTACTGTGGAATTGCACCATAGAAGATTCAACTACATATCAAATAAAAATGCAAACCCTCTTACCTGAGTATCTACCAAGGCAGTGAGGGGAAGGTAATCGAAGAGGTCTGTGAAGTATTTCCATACGTTTGCATTGCCGTACTTCCTTAGACACTCGTCATAGAAGCCGTACACTTGTGTGATCTGTCTGCTTTCGTGGTTCCCCCGAAGGATTGTGATGCGTTCACGGTAGCGAACCTGTGATCAGTATTAAAAATACAGGGAATTACAAAACAGCACTGTTCAATGGAGACTAGGGCATTCTGTAAATGAGTGTGTCTCAGCATTACATTGCATTTGCATCACAAGGCCCCCCGTGTATAACTAACCATTCAGCGCTCTCATTAGTCAAGTTAAAAAGTGAACGGTCATTCAAAACTTACAGGGGCTGTTTCCCTGACACAGATTAAGCCTAGTCCTGAAGTGAAAAACATTTGATGGAGATTCTTCATTGAGTTTGCTTTTTAATTCCAGGACTAGGCTTCATCTGTGTCCCCAGTGTACAACTAAAACAACTTGCCTTAAGTGCTACAAGTAGCGTGACGGTTTCTACAGAGTAGTAGCCTCGGTCCACGTAGTCTCCCATGAACAGGTAGTTTGTGTCTGGAGACTTCCCTCCGATTCTGAAGAGCTCCATTAGGTCGTGGAACTGGCCGTGGACGTCTCCACACACTGTGACTGGACATCGGACCTCCTGCACATTGGACTCCTTGGTCAGGATCTCCTTCGCCTGGACAAAACATACAAACACAAAACATCATAAGGCTGTGTTGTGGGCTACATTGCATTACGTTTCAGTCCCCTCTCTTCCCAACTGTCATCTTCCCAAGACATAAATAGACAAATGACATTTGGCAAGCTAGTTGAATGCCAAAGCAGTTCCTAGAAACCATTGGACTGTGTAGGGCAGCTCTAAGAACAGTGCTGCCTGCTGGGCGCAAAGCCGGTGGTGTTATAGAGGAAAACAGTCCACTACTGTTCTCTAATGAATGAGTGATTGCATCCAAGGCTATATGTTGTCAATCTCTCCCTCTCTCAAAAAACATGTGTTAGTCTTTGATACAGCTTCTAGGCTAAACAAATTGTCAACACACACACACACGTCTCCAGACCGTTCCATAGGCACTAGTTGACAATGTTGTGAAACTCCTCTCAACCTTTACAAAAAGGAAGGGCCTAAAACCAGGAGAGATGCTCCTTGAGGTGTGTGGCTGGGATGATAAATGTTGGCAGTACTAGACTAGGGGTTTAAGTGATTGTAAGGAGCTTTTAGAGCATACATCCCATGTTGAGAGTAGAGCAGGAGTGTGTCACTGGGTTTGTGCCTGTGGGTCAAGATGAGAGAGAAATAACTTCCAGGCAGCACACCGAGGGGGAGAGAGATCGAGGGAGAGAGCCACACTGGCAGATGGACGCCAGGGAGAAACAGAGTGACCAGGCCAGGGCGAAAGAGGACTATGGTTAGTGTTGACCTAATTGCCCACTAAACAAGCCGGCTGCACGTGCCCTCACAACCATGCCGCATCAGGCCTTTCAATTAACTGCTGGCTGGGGTTTCTATAAAGCCATTCAATCGCTCAGCTGAAAGGCCATTTCTAGATGCGTAGTAAACAAATCTGATATTTTTCCGAATTCATTTGAGTGGGAATTGAAGAGAGTCAGATAGGGCCAAGACTGGAAAAAAAGTTGTAGGTCAATGGGACTCTAATCTTGGTTAACCCAGAAGTACAATCTTGCGTAATTTGGTCAGATACATGCGTTTACAAGAGATTAGTGGGACTCAGATCCTCTTAAATCAGTAACCTGAACCAACTGATCTGGGGATGTCTATATACACCGAGTATCCCAAACATAAGGAACACCTTATTGAGAGGATGACCCTCAGTCTGCTGCTCTCTCCCTCTGCTGAGACTGACCATCAGATGCAGGCACCATCAGCCCAGGAAAATAACAACTAAAAGCAAATTATTGAAATTAATGCCCACTCAGCTGTGCCTCACAAGTAATACAACAACAGATCTATTACCGGTGTGATCATATTGACTACCTCCAAAATGTTTAAAATGGCCCGAACAATGCGTTGACAGGTCAATTCAAGCAAAGCCAAAATGCGGTAATGTATTGGGCCTATATAGGGCTGTTGCGGTGACCGTATTACCGCCAAACCGGCGGTGAAGGCAGTCAAATTCCACAGGACTGTTTAGTCACGGTAATTAGGCTTCTCCAAGCTCTGATGCTGCTGATGGTCATTAGTAGCCTACCAAACTTGCTAACTGCCTGGTACTCAGCACTATTGTCCCCTTAATCACTCTGACATCAATGCAAATGTAATCGAAAATCTAATCAAACACTTCATGAGATCCCATGAGCTCATGTTGCGCAACATTTCTACAGGCTATGCAATTGCGTGAGAAAACAGAGTGATGGCCTCTACTAAAAAGAGGATCCCATCAGCTTTCTATAGGCTAGGCCTACTATATTTAATTCTCAGCTTTCCTAATATTAAGCATATTGCTTATCTTTACAACAGGTGTATAGCCTACCTGGCTGGCATGAAAATGGACCACGGGAAAAGTGACCTCCGTTCGCTATTTAAGTGCATAGATTACATGTATTTTTTCCCGCTGCCCCTGTTTCGATACAGGTGCATGATAATGGTCCATTCTAAATAAAAAAAACATTATTTAGTATAATTGAAGACAAGATTAAATCAAGAATAGTCTGATGGGTGACAATATTAGCCTATCACTTAAGTTAGATATTATCACTTGTGAATGACGCCCAGCATAAGAAACAATTCCTTTTTTTGGGCGACTTGTTCAAATCAGTCACACACCTCATGTAGCCTAGCCCATAGGCCTATATGTTTTAATAAGGTTTGTATAACAACTAAAGTGGCCAAATAACTTCTTAAAATTAAGCACATTAATCCATTTTACAAGGGGTATAGAGCCTAACTGGCATATATAAGCAGCGTGTGAGTTTCAAGTTTGGGGAAGATCATTTTCACCATAGAAATGCACCTTCATAATTAAAGCATTACATGCATAATTGCATTTTGTGGTCACTTTTGATAAATGTTTTCCGCTAATGGAACATTCACGCTTATAGCCTACTACCACCATCTGCGCTTATAATGTGAAGAAATAGTCTAATAGTTTAGCAACATTTCAAGCTAAATATTCTGATCTGTTGCGTCAGCCACATTGCGTAAAAATAGTTTTTTGAAGCTAGTGGTTGTATTGATTTGGGATCTATCGCATCCCACAACTGTCTCAAACTATGTTTGGAATATTTATTTCTCGCACAGAATAGGTCGACCTTTGTACTATGAAGGATAGTAGATTGACATAGGCTAGTGCTTTGCTGTTCGTTAGGCCTATTCATCTTGTTGGCTGACGAAAAGTAAATGTGGACAGTTCATCCAATATCTTCAATATGCACCTCGGAATTGGATAAGGATGCTCGCCGTTTCTGACGGCAAACCGTGTGAGTGTGATGCTTCAGATTGCGCAGCACACTCGGGGAGAAGGGCACAAGAGGCACAGATTTTTTTTAGGGTGATTTACAGCCACAAAGGGGATGCCACCATGAAATTTGAGGCATTATCACATGCTTATCTAATTGTGAATGAGACTATTTGAGTGTGCACAGTCTGCCCAAAAAACTAAGCGGAGCTCATGCCTTTCAAGCTACTTTTTTTCAAATCATCAGTCTCATCATTCAGCCTTACAATGTATTAAAAATCAAAACATATGGCCCATTGTTTGTAGAACAACTAAAGTTACATTAATAACTCAATTAAGCGTATAGGAATACCCATTTCTTTGTTAACCACTCACAGAATAGCCACGTGCGCACTCCCTTAAATCGTTGATAAAATTTCTATTTTATCCAGCTTTGTTCAATTGTACTCTTCATACTATAAAATAATATAAAACAATGCCACGAAATAAGCAAATCTCGTCTGCTAAATAAACTAGTGTAGCCCACAGCCATTTGGCATAGCCACATCAGTACAACTCAGTATGCTATTCTTTCCTGAAATGGACTACATTTTCTTAATATCATGCTTTAGACCTGTCTAAAATAAATAATGGATTTATTGTGAAGGTGTCGGCTATATTACATGGATTTATAAGAGACTTTTTTTAATGGCTTGTGTGTGGAAGGCAGCAGATGCTAAATGTGTTTGTTAATTAACAGTCAATTACCGTGATACCGACAGTTGTTTGCATTAACACATTTAAAATGTGTTAATGTTGCATAGGCTTACATTTGAGTCATGTTAAAAATAAAAATAAATCTGAGCGGTAGATGTCAGCTTGCATCGACTCAAAGTGATCTTGACTTGAAAAGGTTGACCACTGTTCTAGAGTTTCTTGTTAACACTATCAAAATGTTCCTTTAATGTTGCAATTGAATCAAGGCAATAATTAGCCACTTTCAATGAAACATACCGAAACAAAATGAACTAGAAAAGAGATTTTGTTGTGGTCAGAACGCATCCGAGTAGGATTCTATTGTGTTGACACGCATGACTCAACCCGTACTCAACACAGACTGGTGCAGCATAACCAATCAGAGTTGCAGTAGGCCTATATACAAATAGACAGATGCCATATACGGATATGGCTGCTACTGTAGGATGAATGACAGAACAGCTATTTCCATGTTAAAATGCTATTTCCATGTTTTGATGGTAGGCCACTGGTGGACCTACATTATGATCAAAACAGTCACAGTAGCCTACGTGGCCACTGTTAAAACTAACTTAAAGTGGGTACAGCCTCAGTGTTCACAGTAAATGCGCGCTGGAAGTTTCACAACGTTCAAGTTCACGCTCAGCAGACCTGAAATTTGCTCAATGCTGAAAAAATATACGTGGGGAATATTTCTGGTCAGTCTACGTCATGGAAAGAGCAGGTGTTTTTAATGTTTTATATACACTCAGTGCTATTGAAGGTCTGACTTAGCAGGTTACATAAATTGCTCACCCCTCATAACCGCACCTACTACAGAAATGCTTGTCCAGCGTCAGCTAGAAACCTTTGGCCTAGAATGTTGACTCTCTGAAATCAAACTACTTAACAACATGGTGAATATCACCCTCTTTGCACCAGTAGATCACATTTAACCAGTCTGACTCCACCTTTAACCTTCCAAGGTGTAGAAAGGGTACCATGTCATCACTCACAACAATGTTCTCAGAACAAAACACTATAACCATCACACGGGGGCAATCAGTAAATCAGAATCCAGTGATACGAGTTTGATTCTCTTGTTGACCGCTCTGAGTAATACACAAGCAAACGTCTAATTGAAAGTCTGAGTCTGGTTTGCATGTGACGTTTTGTTGTTTCAGAGCTCCTGCTTCTCTGGGATCGTAACACCGAAGTCTCCTGGTGTAAGAATACGTTTTAAATACAAGAAAACAAACGACTTTTCAATGTGTTATGAGTGTGTTGCTGTGATGTAACGGCTTGCTTTTCTCCCTCATTCTTTCATTTGTATCCCAAGACAGAGGCTATTCCACCAGTGTTATATTATTGAGTCACAGAACCCAGCAACAATGTGGTGGTGATGCAACTCAGAATCACTCACATCTAAGGCTATTTTTACACTCGTTGCGCATGCTGCTGAACACATTACCAAAATTCACAGGGGATGGATGCATCAGACATCTCTGAGAAAATGTGTGCTCTCAAACCACACACACACACCACTAGCATTATGCTTAGGCCTAGCAAGCATTTGACAACTCAAGAGTTTGACTTGAAGTGACAAAACCCCTTTACTTTAAACAAATTAGAGTGGAATTCCTTCTAACCACCTGATTTTGACTTAGACTGAACTCCACAGGCTAATAGAACGTTATCGCCGACACCTTGTAGCTTAGTATTACATATTTTGCAATGATGGGCAATTCTAGCCAAGTACCATATCCATCCGTGCCGTAATCCCGGCCTCTAAGGCATCTCAGGACAATAAAATCACCTGTTTGTAAACAAGACAAGACAAGAACATGAGTAGATACACTGTTGTAGAACAGACAGTATTCAAGCAACCTAGTGAAAAGGGCATCAAGGAAGATTTGAGGTCAAATCCCTGCTCAGACCGTTGGTGGTGTACTGATGATGTGATAAAGGAAAAATTCTAACGGACCCATTTCTGGCCCCGTCCCATGACTGTTCTCCAGTTTAGGATGGATGAGGCGTGTGTGTTTTACAAAGGTTCTTAGAGAGTACGGTTCAGGGCCGACCCTCCCATTAGGCAGGATTAGGTGGCTGCCTAAAGCGGAAAATTGAAGAGGGCAGCATTTTCCCAACTAAACTGGCCAAGACGCACATCCAACAACACATAAAACCCTCGCATAATTCTGCCCCAAAAACAAAGAAAACTACGCCCAGTGGCATAACTGCTATGAAGATGAACGCTGATGCCGCCCCATGATATGCAGTGCCCATTTTGCTAAAAGGCAGGGGCGCAAAATATGCATCTTGTCCATGCTCAGCACACCTCTCAATGGTGCTGTTGAAGAGACTGTGCTGTGGCGCTCCACTAATACTCCATCAAATGATGTAACCTAGAGTGCAGTCAGAAAGTATTCAGACCCCTTCCCCTTTTCCACATTTTGTTATGTTACAGCCTTATTCTAAAATTGATTCAATTAAATAAATCCATCAATCGACACAATACCCCATAATGATAAAGCAAAAACAGTTTTTTAGACATTTTTGCAGATGTATTAAAAATAAAAAACAGAAACACGTAAGAAATTGTTCGTGGAGCCTCGAGACAGGATTGTGTCGAGGCACAGATCTGGGGAAGGACACCAAACAATATCTGCAGCATTGAAGGTCCCCAAAAACAGAGGACTCCATTATTCTTAAATGGAAGAAGTTTGGAACTACAAAGACTTTTCCTAAAACTGGCCACCCGGCCAAACTGAACAATCGGGGGAGAAGGGCCTTGGTCAGGGAGGTGACCAAGAGCCCGATGGTCACTCTGTCAAAGTTCCAGAGTTCCTCTGTGGAGAACCTTCCAGAAGGACAACCATCTCTGCAGCACTCCACCAATCAGGCCTTTATGGTAGAGTGGCCTGACGGAAGCCACTCCTCAGTAAAAGGCACATGACAGACTACTTGGAGTTTGAGATTCCTTTAGGTGCCTTTTGGCAGAACATCAGAAAAAAAGATTCCCTGGTCTGATGAAACCAAGATTGATCACTTTGGCCTGAATGCCAAGCGTCACGTCTGGAGAAAATCCGGCAACATCCCTACAGTGAAACATGGTGGCGGCAGCATCATGCTGTGGGGATGTTTTTCTGTGGCAGGGACTGGGAGACTAGTCAGGATCGAGGGAAACAGGACAACAGCCCTTAGCACACAGCCAAGACAGCCTAGCTTGTAGCGTCATACCCAAGAAGACTCAAGGCTGTAATGGCTGCCAAAGATGCTTCAACAAAGTACTGAGTAAAGGGCCTGAATACTTATCTAAATGTGATATTTCCGTATTATTAAAAAAAAAAAAAATTGCTAAGATTTAAAAAAAAAATAAAATACGTATTGCTTTGTCATTATGGGGTAGTGTGTGTAGATTGACAAAAAACGATTTAATTCATTTTAGAATAAGGCTGTAACGTAACAAAATGTGGAAAAAGTCAAAGGGTAAGGAATACTTTCCGAATGCACTGTATGTATGTATGTATGCATGTATGTATGTATCGTTGAAGTCAGAAGTTTACATACACCTTAGCCAAATACATTTAAACTCAGTTTTTCACAATTCCTGACATTTAATCCTAGTAAGAATTCCCTGTCTTAGGTCAGTTAGGATCACCACTTTATTTTAAGAATGTGAAATTTCAGAATAATAGTCGAGAATTATTTATTTAAGCTTTTATTTATTTCATCACATTCCCAGTGGGTCAGAAGTTTACATACACTCAATTAGTATTTAGTAGCATTGCCTTTAAATTGTTTAACTTGGGTCAAACGTTTTGGGTAGCCTTCCACAATAGGTTGGGTGAATTTTGGCCCATTCCTCCTGACAGAGCTGGTGTAACTGAGTCAGGTTTGTAGGCCTCCTTGTTCGCACACGCTTTTTCAGTTCTGCCCATACATTTTCTATGGGATAGAGGTCAGGGCTTTGTGATGGCCACTCCAATACCTTGACTTTGTTGTCCTTAAGCCATTTTACCACAACTTTGGAAGTATGCTTGGGGGTCATTGTCCATTTGGAAGACCCATTTACGACCAAGCTTTAACTTCCTGACTGTTTGAGATGTTGCTTCAATATATCCACACAATTACCCTCCCTCATGATGCCATCGATTTTGTGAAGTGTACTAGTCCCTCCTGCAGCAAAGCAACCCCACAACATGATGCTGCTACCCCCGTTATTCATGGTTGGGATGGTGTTCTTCGGCTTGCATTATGGGCAAACAGTTCTATTTTTGTTTCATCAGAAAACAGGACATTTCTCCGTAAAGTATGATCTTTGTCCCCATGTACAGTTGCATACTGTAGTCTGGCTTTTTTATGGCAGTTTTGGAGCAGTGGCTTCTTCCTTGCTGAGTGGCCTTTCAGGTTATGTCGATATAGGACTCATTTTACTGTGGGTATAGATACTTTTGTACTGGTTTCCTCCAGCAACTTCACAAGGTCCTTTGCTGTTGTTCTGGGATTGATTTGCACTTTTCGCACCAAAGTACGTTCATCTCTAGGAGACAGAACTCGTCTCCTTCCTGAGCGGTATGACGGCTGCGTGGTCCCATGGTGTTTATACTTGCGTACTATTGTTTGTACAGATGAACGTGGTACCTTCAGGCATTTGGAAATTGCTCCCAAGGATGAACCAGACTTGGGGAGGTCTACAATATTTTTTCCTGAGGTCTTGGCTGGTTTCTTTTGATTTCCCCATGATGCCAAGCAAAGAGGCACTGAGTTTAAAGGTAGGCCTTGAAGTACATCCACAGGTACACTTTCAAATGATGTCAATTAGTTTATCAGAAGCTTCTAAAGCCATAACATCCTTTTCTGGAATTTTCCAAGCTGTTTAAAGGCACAGTCAACTTAAGTGTATGTAAACCTCTGACCCACCGGAATTGTGATACAGTGAATTATAAGTGAAATAATCTGTGTCACGCACAAAGTAGATGTCCTATCCAACTTGCCAAAACTATAGTTTGTTAACAAGATTTGTGGAGTGGTTGAAAAACGAGTTAATGACTCCAACCTAAGTGTATGTAAACTTCCGACTTCAACTGTATGTATGCATGTATGTATGTATTGTAGAAATAGCATATAGCCTTTGTCAACTTTTCTGTAGCCTACAGGGCAAACAACTTTATGACAATGTTATGAGACACACACTTTTTACATAATTCCTGTTTCCAATCAAATAGCCTAAATGGCGCCTTATCAATGAAAACGTTATTTGACATGAATTAACATGTTAACAAACACACCATATCCTAAAAACATGACAGGTCAAAGTAAATGGACAATAGCCTATCTATGGAATGAAATTAGGCTACTCACGACTGCTGTCCCGGAGTTTCACTCAGTGGGCAAAATGTATATTATAATTAGTGATTTCAAGTTTGTAGGCCTATTTGTCAATTTCTGATCATGGCAAAGAAGAAAAAAAGGCTACGAACTGCCTTTTCCAAGATAATGCAATGCCTGAAACTTGGGTAGCTGACATAGGATTGAGCGTGACCTTCACTTTTGGGGAAGCTAAGAATATATCCTACCATTTCTAAACAATCTGTGATCCAGTTATGATTTTCATATTCGCAGAACAGTTTAATTTCAATAACATTCATTTCTAAAAATCATTGTCACATGATTACAAAAATGACAGAGGCTCAGCTTATTATTAGTGGTGTTCAGAAATCAGACATCCCCAAATGGGCACTTTCCTACATTTGCACGCAGCATGGCAGGTAGTCTACTTTATGCATGCTAAAAGGGGTCTACACAAAATACGCAAAACAGGGCCGACGGAACATAAACAACATTGCAACGCTGCACTATCGTCACAAAAGGGGCGGCTCCTTGTAAGACGCTCAGTCATTCACGTTTTTTTTCTACCTGGAAATTGAGACCTGACATATCATTCCTTGCAAAGACTGAGGGGGCAGTATTGAGTGAGTTTTGCAATGGAAGTCCCACCCGTGTCTACGTCACGTATTTTCCGGTATCCCTTGTGGTATAAACACGGAAGAGATGGATGGACGTTCTGCTACTTCGCTACTACTACTTGCAAGCTTCCTTTTTAACTTTATTTTGAGCTTTTCTAAGCGCAATTATGTCTTTTTGAGGAGCGTCTGTGCAAACAGGTGAGACAGGAGAACCTTTACAACCCTTCGATACGGTTGTATTCAGACAAGCTTGCAAAAGACAGCAGCTGGAGGGAGATATCATGAAATTTGAACAAATCTACAGGTGGTTCGTCGCCCCTTAATTCATCATCTCCCCAGCCTGGTTCATCCCCTCTCCGGCCCCTCTCCCCAAGGCCCATCTTACCAACACTCAACGCACTCCATCAACCACCTTCTCCCAAACCCAGCTTCAATGGCCAGAAAAGGAAGAACGTGGAGGATCCTTTGGACACTGACATTATGCAGCAGGTGCATGACTTAAGGAAACAGCAGCAGTGTTCAGCAAAGGCCGTCTATGACGGCATGGTACCATGGATGGTGTCTATTCCTGCTGATCAAGGTCGTTTGTCAGGGACAAGACAATGTACTCTCACTGGACCATCGATCAGTGCTCCGTCCACTCTTTAGTGAGCCCCCAAAAATTGCTGCTTGCTTTTCTACTTCACACTTTAGGATGGTGTTTTTGTTATTTTATTATTTGGTGCATTTTTTATTATATTTAGTAATTCACATGTTACTGGTGTTTACTTTCTATTGTTTCCTCCCATCACACTTTTCACCTGTGTTTTACATTAAACTATTTCCCTAAATAAATATCTAAAAAGGTCTGCAAATGTAATTGTCTGGTTATTTATACTTCTGGCATAAAATATTACTGTTCTGAATCAGTTACTCAGTAAATGTGTACTGCTTTGTACCTGAGCTATGTAGATGAAGTTAATATCTTGGAGGTCTGTCATTATTGTCTACAGCTGTACACTCATTTTCACTCATGTACCAAAGCAGGAAAGTCCTCTACACAACACAAGGTTAGGTAAATCTCTTGAGGGTCTAGCCACCAAAGAATATATGACAAACTAAAACAACAAGGATGAAGTGGTAGTCTGTGATTTTTCATTATGGTAGTCTGTGATTTGTAAAGTGAGAATAAGAAAAACTGCAAAACCAAGTGTGTGGCTCACATGATAAACAGTCATCCACCAGAGGAAAAGAATATACTTCGTGTGCACATGTTTCCCAAACGACATTCACTGTAGGGTGCTACACGTGACAGCAGCATCGTGGAAAGACACTTGACCAGCTGGTGTGAAGTAGTTCTTGAGGTTGTTGCTGCTTGTCTATAGCAACTCTGGTTGCCCTTTATGTCGACATGTTTCTTCGCTCCAGGAAGCTGGATTCCCCTTGTACCAGCTGTCTCCATCTCCTGGATGCAAGTCCCCAGTCGGTGTGCAGTGGTCAACAAATATGAAGTGGAGGGGCAAGCCACTGAAACAAGTCGTCAAATCTGGCAACAGACATCGAAAGTATTAAATGCATTTCCTCGTCAATGCTTCGCATAGGTTGGACAAGAAATTTGTATTGGCCATCATCCTCCTTGTATTTTTCAGTGGATTAACCATTTTCTCCAGGTTTTTTTTCTCCTCCTGAGTAGTAAGAGCAGTCCAAGCTCTTGCTGTTCAAACTTCAGCAATTGCAATTCATAGAGAGACATGTTTGATTCTGCGGCAAAAAAAAAACAAAAAAAAGTAGCGTTGTAAAGCTAGAACACCGGACTAGCCTGACATGTAGCTAGCTAGCATTTGTAAACGGACACCAGATACAGAAGTTCAAATGTCATCGCGAGCTGGTCAAAAAGAGGGCCTTGACCCCTATTCCGGCTCCCCAAGCCCCCTAGTGGATATACACGATACAAGTTGGCCATCCTCTCTGGGTATAACGCAACGAAATGAGTCTGCCCACACATATACTCACCTATTCCATGTAGCCGCCTTTAGGCATGCACACTCCCTCAACTTTAACACGACAGCGAAATAAACCAGACACATGCTCATTGCTCACATGGAGCGCACCAAACATATTATATATATATATATATATATATATATATATATATATATATATATATATATATATATATATATATATATATATATATATATATACACACATAATTTTTATTTTACAAAACTCGTAAATGGTGATATGAAATAAACCAAAACTTGTTTCTCACAAGTGTGAACTCCGCAAACAACATTTCCACTCCGAGAATCAGAACTAAATACTAATGCATATAGAATTAACAAACGTATGTAACCAAATGACGGGGATTCACGGTAACTGTACTACTGGTGACATGTAATGGGGAATTAATAAAAAATTAAATAATCAAAAGGCAAACAATTCACACAATGAAACAAGTAATGCTAAAGAATTGGTGGGAGACAGCTAAGCGGCTTCAGGAGAGCGACGTGCCTAGAGCCTCACCACCCACCCTTCCCTCCTTGTCTCAACATTTCAAATTATACTCAAGACATATATTAGATGCTTTTCACTGACAACCACCACTCAATATTCAATTAGGCCTATTGTCACGCGTGCTGCCCAAACTGCGGACTTCCCAACTAGGCATAGGCCTACTCACTTGTGACTTAACTATACACAGCTATTTTTTTTTAAAGAAGCTAATGATCCTCTGTGGCCAAGTCATGTTCTCTTATGAAGTATTTTGAATTTGGTAATTTATTTCTGTAAAGACTGGAGTAATTATAATTTTGGCAAATGTATTTCAATTTACTTGATAATGCGCTGCCTATGGCATCTGATATTCAGAGCTTGAATAGCCAACATGATTAGTCTTACATCTTTGTCAGGTATCAGGACTAAAGCCACTGCAACTACCACATGGATTGGCATTAATTAAAGTGCATTGTGGGCCGTAGAGCCGAGGCGACTGTTCTACTTTGCGGTGATAGGAAGGCTGCAATTTCTTTTGACAGCACATCGGCCAGACCGGGCCTGGTGTGGTTTGACTGGATTTCCAACATAAATTGTGCCAGTACTATACAGACATGTTATGGTTTGTCATTTAGATGTTCCGGACAAGCATGTTTATATGAATGAATGACTGAATTCAACCGTTTGGCGTCTCCAAAATGAACAATACACATTGCTGCAGTAAAATGCTAAACCGGGTTTACTGCTCAGCAGAATGAGAAGTTCAATGTGACGTACAAAATCGGCGCCATTTTAAGAATGTCTGGGGCGAGTGTTAGCGTAGAAAAGCCGCATTCGAATTGTTCTACAATGTGTACGCCATGTGTGTTACTATTTATGAAAGGTTGACAAGAAGTTTTAATACTGTAGGCTACATGAGAAAGTAAGCTATGGAAATAGAAATGCCTGCTCTTGAAACTAGACAGGATTTTGTATTCTACTTGGCAAGTAGGAAGTGCTGACAGACAAGCTCCGCAACATGTTTCACCCCCTGAATGTTACTGTACACAAACATTTTGAGATGGAAAGTTATTAATTTCCGTACACCATACCTTTTCGCACAGAGTTTTGACTTGGCTCTCCGACAGCTGTTTGCATTCGGTGATTTGTTCGATCCATAGGTCGATCTCTTTCGTAAAACACTTCTCATCCATTTCTGGTTGTTTATTTCGGGTAATTCAGTGGCACAACAATTAGCGCTATTTACCCAAATACTCGTAATCCTCCGCAAACTTGTCAACCCGGTTCCTATTGCTTAAAGTTTATATGGGGGGAAGCTGACTAGGAAATGTATAGACGTCAGTTGCGCCTGTCCCACCCGAGGTTGTGATCCACTCCGACACAAATACCAAAGTCACGTTCGACTAGATGGGATACAGCTTTTGTCAAGATTGGACTTTTTGTAGCAGGTTAGTCGGTCTTGACTAGAAAGGATGCAGCTTTTGTCAGATTTGACTTTTCGCAGCAGGTTAGGAGAATAGGGTTAGCTACAATTAAGACAATAAAAACTTTGTACGCTAATTTGACAAAAACTGTATACTTTCTAGACATGACCATGAAAGTACCACCTACTTTCTGGTGCAATGCTGCGTTCATGTCCTATCGAAGCTATCGGAAGTTACTATAGTTCCGACTGGGATTTTTCACTTGACCTACCCTTCAAATACGAATTACAAATGGGGAAACTGAGATTTTGTTGCCTAGTTGTGACGTTCCACTTCTGACCTTTTTACCTTTCAAATAAAAGATGACAACAAATCCGTTTTTGACAACTACATTATAGCCATGTTATCTTATGTAGTTTCTTGCAATAGCCCTCTGTGACTTTAAAGAGTATTTCTCTCAAAACTGTGATTCCTAAAAGAAGTGTCTGAGATTTGGTCAAAATTTGGTCAAGATTTGTCCAAAATGCTAAATGAATCAGAAATTACCAGGGTTAGCTATATACCATATGGACTCCTTATTCATGTCCTAACAGTGAGATAGATATCTGGAGGATAAAATCCTGAAAAGTAGAATGGGAAAAAAAGTACATTTTCTAACTGTTGAAGTTATAGATGATCTGTTTCCACCAAAGTTTGTACAAAAAATATATTGTTATCATTTATTTTCAGTCAAATGTTGGTTAGGGTCATGACCCATCCACTGTCAGGACTGGGTTAAGAATTCACATCACCTCTCAATGGTAGTATTGTTCCCTCCAAAACCTGAAGAAAAAAAACATTGCAATTAAGAGTTACTTTGACTTAGACCTCAATTGAGTAAGGCCTCCTAGGGAGTTAATAGCAACAATGGGAAATATAATACATGCCTGTCCCTATGCAAATCGTTGTCACAATATTATTTCCCTGGTCTGTGAAATTGGATGATGGTAATGATGGTATTCTGGAGTCTTCTTCCCTTCCTCTGCTCCTTCCTCGAGTGCTTTAATTTACATTTAGAAACCATACTTAATCTGCACAGAGAAAACCGCACGTTGTTTACACATAGGGTAACGTTACACATTACATTTACATAGAAGCGTAAAATATTCAGTATCAAACAGCATGTTGTCAGCACAGTTGAGCTTACTTATCAGGTTTTCAGAATCAAACATGGTCTTCTTTAGAATATACTTCTCTGATCTGATATATTTTTCAGTAAGCAGAAAGGATTGTTTAGGAGGTTAACAGATATTGCCGTCTTCTAAGTATTAAACCTAGAAGAAACAGAATTCATTTGAATGTAATATATATTCCTCCATGCAAGCTACTCCTCTCCCTTTCTCCCTGTGTGTGTGTGTGTGTGTGTGTGTGTGTGTGTGTTCCAGCACTGTCTGTTTTGCCCAGCTGGAGCACTATCCATGACAAAAACATAACCCTTGTCCTCAATCACCACCGCCATCTCCCTCATGTTCCCTCCACACTGAATTTCCATAAAAAATGACAAGTCCGGCACAGAGGCCCAGACACACAGACCACATCATCAACGTTTTGATTAGCATTTCAATTCCACGAAAACATGCAGGATTGGTTATCATAAATTCATTCTGCTGGATGGCTTTGTCTTTGCGATGACAAACCACCAGAACAAAGGGCTGAGGCGGTCAGTGGGAAGGCACATTGAATACTACTGATCAGTCAGTATTTTGATTTACTTCATTACCATAGAAAGCATAAACAGAGTTTATGTTTATGAAATAGAGATTAAAATCTGCCATGCCATCAAGAAAAAAACTTTGACACCAGCCAATCAAATTCAGTCTATGACCATTCTGGGAGATCAATATCTCATTGTTGAAAGACATGTTGCCAACAATTGTTTACAGACAGATTATTTCACTTATAATTCACTGTATCACAATTCCAGTGGGTCAGAAGTTTACATACACTAAGTTGACTGTGCCTTTAAACAGCCTGGAAAATTCCAGAAAATGATGTCATGGCTTTAGAAGCTTCTGGTAGTCTAATTGACATCATTTGAGTCAATTGGAGGTGTACCTGGGATGTATGTCAAGGCCGACCTTCAAACTCTGTGTCTCTTTGCTTGACATCATGGTAAAATCAAAAAGAAATCAGCCAAGACCTCAGAAAAAAATATTGTAGACCTCCCCTAGTCTGGTTCATCCTTGGGAGCAATTTCCAAACACCTGAAGGTACCACGTTCATCTGTACAAACAATAGTACGCAAGTATAAACACCACGGGACCACACAGCCATCACACCGCTCAGGAAGGAGACGCGTTCTGTCTCTTAGAGATGAACGTACTTCGGTGCGAAAAGTGCAAATCAATCCCAGAACAACAGCAAAGAACCTTTTGAAGATGCTGGAGGAAAAAAGGTACAAAAGTATCTATATCCACAGTAAAACGAGTCCAATATGAACATAGCCTGAAAGGCTGCTCAGCAAGGAAGAAGCCACTGCTCCAAAACCGCCATAAAAAACCCAGACTATGGTTTGCACCTGCACATGGGGACAAAGATTGTACTTTTGGGAAATGTCCTCTGGTCTCATGAAACAAAAATACAACTGTTTGGCCATAATGACCATCGTTATGTTTGGAGGAAAAAGGGGGAGGCTTGCAAGCCAAAGAACACCATCCCAACCGTGAAGCATGGGGGTGGCAGCATCATGTTGTGGGGTGCTTTGCTGCAGGAGGGACTGGTGCACTTCACAAAATAGATGGCATCATGAGGCTGGAAATGTATGTGGATATATTGAAGCAACATCTCAACACATCAGTCAGGAAGTTAAAGCTTGGTCGCAAATGGGTCTTCCAAATGGACAATGACCCCAAGCATACTTCCAAAGTTGTGGCAAAATGGCTTAAAGACAACAAATTCAAGGTATTGGAGTGGCCATCACAAAACCCTGACCTCAATCCCATAGACAATTTGTGGGCAGAACTGAAAAAGCGTGTGCGAGCAAGGAGGCCTACAAACCTGACTCAGTTACACCAGCTTTGTCAGGAGGAATGGGCCAAAATTCACCCAACTTATTGTGGGAAGCTTGTGGAAGGCTACCCGAAACATTTGACCCAAGTTAAACAATTTAAAGGCAATGCTACTAAATACTAATAGAGTGTATGTAAACTTCTGACCCACTGGGAATGTGATGAAAGAAATAAAAGCTGAAATAAATAATTCTCTCCTATTATTCTGACATTTCACATTCTTAAAATAAAGTGTTGATCCTAACTGACCTAAGACAGGGAATTTTTACTCTCATTAAATGTCAGGAATTGTGAGAAACTGAGTTTAGATGTATTTGGCTAAGGTGTATGTAAACTTCCGACTTCATCTGTATTTTGGATTATTAATAATTTCTGACATTACAACATCTCATCCACTCACACAAACACAATCTTTCTGATTATGGAGCCCTGCTTTGTGTTTTCCCCCGAGATGGGCATTGTTCCATGATTGGCAGAGATATAACCAACTTATTTGGTATCCCCATGTGACAAGAGGACATTCAGTATAACTGCGTCTCAAATGGCACCTTCCTCTCAAAATAGTGCACAACTTTTGTCCTGGTCAAAATAAGTGCACTATAAAGAGAATAGGGTGCCATTTGGGACATAACATATAATGACAGAGGCCTGGCCAGCAACTTGTTTGGACGGTTTTAGAACAACAAGAAGCTGGGTTGTTTTGGACACTCCCTGCACCAGACCCTCGGGAGGCATTTACACGTAACACAATACAAAAGAGCTGTGGGTGAAACGGTCGTCGTACGTAATGGACCAAGGCGCAGCGGGTTAAGTGCTCATCTTAACTTTATTTGAACACTTAATTAACAAAACAAGAAAATGACAGAATGAACAGTGCAGGCTAACACACAGCAGTACAACAACAACTTCCCACAAAGGGACAGGTGAAAACAGGCTACCTAATTATGACTCCCAATCAGAAACAACGATGTACAGCTGTTCCTGATTGAGAGCCATACCAGGCCAACAAAGAAATACACAACATAGAAAACCATAGAAATACAAAACAAGAACATTTCCCAAATCCCCGGAACACATAAATCAAACACCCCTCTTACATAAATACATATCCCATTAACCCCCGAACCACATAAAACAAATAACCCCTGCCACGTCCTGACCAAACTACAATAACCCCTTATACTGGTCAGGACGTGACAGTGGGCCTAATCATAGAGTAACATTATTCCGGTCACATGTCTGTCCTGGTGCCACGAGCTGCTGCGACACCCCATTAAGTATGAACTAGGCACATTAACGTTCTTCAATAAGTCAATGGATGTTTATCTCTGACCTTTTGTGATAAAGGTTATTTGAATAATACAGGTGCAATTGAATAATACAGGTGCTACAGCACCTACCTCTCTTTTCATTCTCGTTCAGTGCTCATAGGGTTTGGTTTTGGGCCAATTTCTTTTGGATTTCAATTAAATCAGACAGATTAATTTTGGAAATTATGCGTATTCAAGTCTGGGATCAGATTCAATTTGGGGGTTTGATTTACGGTGGGCGTGTGTTTTCCCAATCCTCTAACAGTAATGGCTAAGATTTGGCGAGGGTATGATGATCCTGGATCTGAGAAAAAGGACAACTTCTACCCAGAGCTTCCCAGTCAATCACGAAGTAGAATGACCAGTAGGATAGACAGAGGTACAGCAACCATGACAATGCAGTTTACCATCTGTAGACTTCAGCTCTATCTGGTGGCCATACACAGGAAGTCCAGGGAAGCGTACATCTCTCACATCTCAAATCAAATTGTATTTGTCACATGCGCCGTATACAACAGGTGTAGACCTTACCGTGAAATGCTTACTTACAAGCCCTTAACCAACAATGCAGTTCAATAAATAGAGTTAATAACATATTTATTAAATAAACTAAAGTCAAAAAAATTGAATCAATCAAAAAGTAACACAATAAATGTACATAACAATAACGAGGCTAAAAACAGGGGGTACTGGCACCGAGTCATTGTGCAGGGGTACAAAGTGACTGCATCTCTCACTGACTTTAACTTATTTTTAGCCAGACTGAACATCTCAACCTGCAAGTTATTATGGCTGTCACTCTGCAATACAACCAAAAACAACAATCATAAACATAAACACTAACATTAACACACATGCAATATCTTCATGTTCTAATCAACAGACAACAAGTCAAGTATACATTAATTAAATATAATCACCTACTTATTGAATTCACAGTCGTCTATTTGTCCGTAACTGTACTATCATGACCTACATACTCACTTGTCAGGGAAAAACAACAACATGAATTTACAAAGTAGAGGTGATAAAGTACTATGTTCAACACCAGAAAATGTTGATAGTTGTCTGCTACCATATTGTATAACCTTGTATATACGTAATGTAAGCTATGACATTTTTATTGTGTACATTTATTTAATATTGTGGTCACCATTGCATTCCACATGCTTTAGCACTGTCTTCCATGTGGTTTAGCCTGATGCCAGAAAGGTTTTAAACATATAAGACACTATGTTCCTGAAATACTGGGCGAGATGTTAAGAAAACCACAACATTACTGTGGGGTGAATAAAGGCATCCCTTCGGGAATAGAAACAATGACAGAAAACTTGGCAGCGCCACAATGCTTGTTGTATTCACAGACACCTCACCAACATGCTGTTACTGACATAGGCTTGGGCCAGATGTCAAGCATGTTGTATAATAGCTTTAGTGTTTCATCTTTTTTGTTTATTTACTTGCTTGTTTTTTTTCCATGTTTGCTTATATGTCCCCTTTACATGAACTGCTCACACCTGCCCTTACATACCTGAGACGGGGCAAAAGTCAGCTGACCGCTCCCAATGGCCAGGTAAAAAGGGCTCGGCAGCCCCTTAACCCTATCAGTCCTACAAACACGGACACAAGTATGAGCATGTCTGACTTGGTATACCCTACCAAAGCATACTTTACCAGGATGAAATGTCAGTGTGCCTTGCAAAAGTATTCATACCCATAGGATTTCTTCACATTTTATTGTGTTACAAAGTGGGATTAAAAAAAAAAAGGATACAGTTGAAGTCGGAAGTTAACATACACTTAGGTTGTTTTTCAACCACTCTACAAGTTTCTTGTTAACAAACTATAGTTTTGGCAAGTCGGTTAGGACATCTACTTTGTGCATGACACAAGTAATTTTTTCAACAATTGTTTACAGACAGATTATTTCACTTATAATTCACTGTATCACAATTCCAGTGGATCAGAAGTTTACAAACACTAAGTTGACTGTGCCTTTAAACAGCCTGGAAAATTCCAGAAAATGATGTCATGGCTTTAGAAGCTTCTGACAGGCTAATTGACATCATTTGAGTCAATTGGAGGTGTACCTGTAGATGTATGTCAAGGCCGACCTTCAAACTCTGTGTTTCTTTGCTTGACATCATGGGGAAATCAAAAGAAATCAGCCAAGACCTCAGAAAAAAAATTGTAGACCTCCTCAAGTCTGGTTGATCCTTGGGAGCAATTTCCAAATGTCTGAAGGTACCACGTTCATCTGTAGAAACAATAGTACGCAAGTATAAACACCATGGTAAAAGCACACAGCCGTCATACCGCTCAGGAAGGAGACGCGTTCTGTCTCCTAGAGATGATCGTACTTTGGTGCGAAAAGTGCAAATCAATCCCAGAACAACAGCAAAGGACCTTCAGAAGATGCTGGAGGAAAAAGGTACAAAATTATCTATATCCACAGTAAAACGAGTCCTATATCGACATAGCCTGAAAGGCTGCTCAGCAAGGAAGAAGCCACTGCTCCAAAACCGCCATAAAAAAGCCAGACTACGGTTTGCAACTGCACATGGGGACAAAGATCGTACGTTTGGGAGAAATGTCCTCTGGTCTGATGAAACAAAAATAGAACTGTTTGGCCATAATGACCATCATTATGTTTGGAGGAAAAAGGGGGACGCTTGCAAGCCGAAGAACACCATCCCAACCGTGAAGCACGGGGGTGGCAGCATCATGTTGTGGGGGTGCTTTGCTGCAGGAGGGTCTGGTGCACTTCACAAAATAGATGGCATCATGAGGATGGAAATTTATGTGGATATATTGAAGCAACATCTCAACACATCAGTCAGGAAGTTAAAGCTTGGTTGCAAATGGGTCTTCCAAATGGACAATGACCCCAAACATTCTTCCAAAGTTGTGGCAAAATGGCTTAAGGACAACAAAGTCAAGGTATTGGAGTGGCCATCACAAAGCCCTGACCTCAATCCCATAGAAAATTTGTGGGCAGAACTGAAAAAGCGTGTGCGAGCAAGGAGGCCTACAAACCTGACTTAGTTACACCAGCTCTGTCAGGAGGAATGGGCCAAAATTCACTCAACTTATTGTTGGAAGCTTGTGGAAGGCTACCCAAAATGTGTGACCCAAGTTAAACAATTTAAAGGTAATTCTACTAAATACTAATTGAGTGTATGTAAACTTCTGACCCACTGGGAATGTGATGAAAGAAATAAAAGCTGAAATAAATAATTCTCTCTACTATTATTCTGACATTTCACATTCTTAAAATAAAGTGGTGATCTAACTGACTTAATACAGAGAATTTTTACTAGGATTAAATGACAGGAATTGTGAAAAACTGAGTTTAAATGTATTTGGCTAAGGTGTAAGGAAACTTCCGACTTCAACTGTGTGTGTATATATATATATATATATATATATATATATATATATATATATATATATATATATATATATATATATATATATATATATATATATATATATGTCAAGAATCTACACAAAATACTCTGTAATGTCAAAGTGAAATAATTTTTGAAAACATTTTTTAAAGATGAATAGAAATTAAATGACTAAAATATAGCTGTTGCATATGTGCAGTGGCTTGCGAAAGTATTCACCCCCTTGTCATTTTTCCTATTTTGTTGCCTTACAACCTGGAATTAAAATTTATTTTTGGGGGGGTTATATCATTTGATCTACACAACATGCCTACCACTTTGAAGATGCAAAATATTTTTTATCGTGAAACTGTCATGCCCTGACCATAGAGAGCCCTTGGTTCTCTATGGTGTTGTAGGTCAGGGAGTGACAAGGGGGTGTTCTAGTTTTTTCATTTCTATGTTGGTGCTCTTGGTATGGTTCCCAATTAGAGGCAGCTGATGTTCGTTGTCTCTAATTGGGGATCATACTTAAGTTCTCAATTGTTCCCACCTGGGTTGTGGGATATTGTTTTGTTGAGTGCTGATGTACGCTCTGTTACTTCACGGTCATTGTTTGTTTATTGTTTTGTTTAAGTTTCACTAATAAAAGATGTGGAACTCGAATCGTGCTGCACCTTGATCCGTCTATCCCAACAACCGTGACAGAAACAAACAAGAAATAAGACAAAAAAACTGAAAACTTGAGCGTGCATAACTTTTCACCCCCCTCAAAGTCAATACTTTGTAGAGCCACCTTTTGCAGTAATTACAGTTGCATGTCTCTATAAGCTTGGCACATCTATCCACTGGGATCTTTTCCCATTCTTCAAAGCAAACCTGCTCCTGCTCCTTCAAGTTGGATGGGTTCCGCTGGTGTACAGCAATCTTTAAGTCATACCACAGATTCTCAATTGGATTGAGGTCTGGGCTTTGACTAGGCCATTCCAAGACATTTAAATGTTTCTCCTTAAACCACCCGAGTGTTGCTTTAGCAGTATGCTTAGGGTCATTGTCCTGCTGGCAGGTGAACCTCCTTCCTAGTCTCAAATTTCTGGAAGACTGAAACAGAATTTCCCTGTATTTAACGCCATCCATCATTCCTTCAATTCTGACCAGTTTCCCAGTCCCTGCCTATGAAAAACATCCCCACAGCATGATGCTGCACCACCATGCTTCACTGTGGGGATGGTGTTCTCGGGGTGATGAGAGGTGTTGGGTTTGCACCAGACATATTGTTTTCCTTGATGGCCAAAAAGCTCAATTTTAGTCTCATCTGACCAGAGTACCTTCTTCCATTTGTTTGGGGAGTCTCCCACATGCCTTTAGGCGAACACCAAACATGTTTGCTTATTTTTTTTCTGGACACTCTTCCGTAAAGCCCAGCTCTGTGGAGTGTACGGCTTAAAGTGGTCCTATGGACAGATACTCCAATCTCTGCTGTGGAGCTTTGCAGCTCCTTCAGGGTTATCTTTGGTCACTTTCAGTTTAAAATATTTTTTTAAGCAAGTTATTTTTTTCATTTCACTTCACCAATTTGGACTATTTTGTGTATGTCCATTACAGAAAATCAATTTAAATTGCAGGTTGTAATGCAACAAAATAGGAAAAACGCCAAGGGGGTGAATACTTTTGCAAGGCACTGTATTAAGCTCCCTGAATCAATGCATGTTAGAAACTCCTTTGGCAGCAATTACAACTGTAAGTCTTCTTGGATAAGTCTCTAAGAGCTTTACACACCTGGATTATGAAATATTAACCCATTATTCTTTTCATAATTCTTTAAGCTCTGTTAAGATATTGGGGATTAGGGCTGGACAGTGATGTTCAAGTCTTGCCATTTTCAAGCAGATTTTAGTCCGAACTGTAACTTGGCCACTCAGGAACATTCACTGTCTTCTTGGTAAGCAACTCCAGCGTAGATTTGGCCTTGTGATTTTGGTTATTGTCTTGCTGAATGGTGAATTCCTTTCCAAGTGTCTGTTGTAAAGCAGACTCACGTCGGTTTTCCTCTCAAATTTTGCCTATGCTTAACACCATCCGTTTCCTTTTATCCTAAAAGACTCCCCAGTATTTGCAGATGTCAAGCAAGCCCATACCATGATGCAGCCACCACCATCCTTTAAAATAAGGAGGCAGTTACTCAGTGATGTGTTGGATTTTCCCCAAACATGAAGCTTTGCATTTAGGCCAAAAAGTGTATTCCTTTTTTTCCCAGTATTACTTTACTGTCTTGTTTCATGCAAGATGCATGTTTTGAAATATTTGTATCCTGTAAATTTGTATTATTCCTTTACTCTGTCGTAAGTCATTATTGTGGAGTCATTACAATGTCGTTGATCCATCCTCAGTTTTCTTCCATCACAGCCATTGAATCACCAATGGCCTCATGGTAACATCCCCGAGCAGTTTCATTCCTGTCCTGTTGCTCAGTTCAGAAGGATGACTGTATGTTTGATGTGTCTGGGTGGTTTAATACATAATCCACAGCATAATTATTAACTTGAACATGCTTAAAGATATAGTCAATGTCTGATGTATTATTGTTACATATCTACCAATCACTGCCCTTATTTATGAGGCTTTTGAAAAGCTCCCTGGTCTTTGTAGTTGAATCTGTGCTTGAAGTGAAATACTTGACTGAGGGACCTTACATATGTTGCATGTATGGGGGACAGGGGAAGGGGTAGTTATAGAACAAATCATGTCAACCCCTATATTATTTCCCACAGAGTGAATCCATGTAACTTATTATATGATTTGTTAAGCCAAATGTTTCTCCTGAACTAATTTAGGCTCACTTGAACAAAGTGGCTGAATACCTATGCATCTATTATATTGTAGGTATCAAATTTGTATTAATATATAAAAAAATAAAAATGAAATGCATTTTTCTTCCACTTTGAAATTATAGAGTATTTTGAGTAGATTATTGACCCAAAAAAAAATCACAATTAAATCCATTTAAATCCCACTTTTGCAAGGCACTGTAAATATGTTTAAGATACAGTTTGTATGTACTGTTAAAGCTACTCTGAAATGACTGGGTGGTATTCTGAACGCCACTTTACAAGATAAAGCTGTAAAGCGGTATCCTATATCTCACTGATCTGAGAGCCACTCGGGCTCCTTTCCACGCCTGCCTTATTCAGTGTCCTAAAACAAATAGCAGTCCATGTTCAATATAGTTGACTGGTAGGGATCTTGTACAACCATTTCTATAGCACAGTATATAGGCTTTGACTTGTATTTACATAGTTGCTCTGCCCCTTTATTGCACATACAGATGGTAAAATGCTCTTGGTAAGAATATGCTAAATGACTAAGGTTCCATGTAGTTTATACCTTCACTGGTTTTCTGTTACATGAGAATGGGACTACTGCTCCCTACTCCTCTGGTGCAAGCCACTATGGATCCTGTGCATGCTGTTGACCTTGGTATCTTTCAATATCAACACCTGTATCTTTGGTATGAATCTGGAGCAGGAACCAGCAGTCATTCAGGTAAATGGCACTTCATCATGACATTATTACAACTACTTCACAGTATCTCATAAACATTAAACAATTTCAAGGAAGGTTCAAGGCTAGACACACAAGACAACTCAACATGTGTGTGGTCAGATTATGACACTGTGACAATATAGTACCACATTACCACAGTACCACCCATTATTCTACAACATAGAAAATAGTCAAAATAAAGAAAAACTCTTGAATGAGTAGGTGTGTCCAAACTTTTGACTGGTACTGTATGTAAGCAGGTCAGAATGTAGGTCAAACATCTCTCTCCACTCTCTCACTGGATAATTGCTTCTCCATGTACTCTCGACACGCAAGGTTGCCCTGACTCACCTTTCAGGGAACCCATCTTTGGAGAAGTATCGGTGAATGAGCAACATGGAGCACGTAGCCCTGTCAGCAGGATCAATCTGTAGGCATGACTGAAAAAAAGGAGACCGTCACTGTGAAAGTAAACAACCAACGCAAACCACATTGTTAGGCCCAGGAGTTTTTCCAGACCTTGTGACCCGACATGGAAAATCCAGTTTTTCCTGGTGACGTAGTCAGGAAAAAACTCCTGTCCCACTCCATACACATTCTTGACTATCTCTCTGCAGACTTACTGTCACGTCCTGACCAGTAAAAGGGGTTGTTTGTTATTGTAGTGTGGTCAGGGCGTGGCAGGGGGTGTTTGTTTAGTGTGTTTCGGGGTTTGGTTTATGTTCTATGTTTTCTATTTCTATGTGGGTTTTCTAGTTTTTCTATATCTATGTTAGTTTTGGGGACGACCTCCAATTAGAGGAAGCTGGTTGTTGTTGCTTCTAATTGGAGGCCATATTTAAGTGGGTTTATTGTCTCTTGTGTTTGTGGGTGGTTGTTTCTTTGTATAGTCTGAGCACCTTACGGGACTCTTATCGTCGTTTGTTTTTGTGTAAGTGTTTTGTTTGGTTTTTCTTCAATAAAAGGAAGATGAGCATTCACATACCCGCTGCGTTTTGTTCTACATACAACGACACGTGTGACACTTACATCCACTATTTCAGCAACTAAGGGGTGGAGTTTGTAGTACTTCTTCCTGGGGTCCCTGAGGAGCTGCACCTAGGAGAGGCTGGCCACGGCAAAGATAGGGTTCTGGAAGTACAGGTCCTGCTGATGGCGAGTCAAAGGCCCGATCAAGACAAAACACACAATTGTGTGTCAATTTACTGTACATAGTTTTACTCTACACACACCTCTACGGGCTAGGGGGCAGTATTGAGAATTTTGAAAAGAATATGTGCCCATTTTTAACTGCCTCCTACACCAACTCAGAAGCTAGGATATGCATATTATTAACAGATTTGGATAGAAAACACTCTGAATTTTCTAAAACGGTTTGAATGGTGTCTGTAAGTATAACAAAACTCATATGGCAGGCAGAAACCTGAGAAAAATACAACCAGGAAATGAGAATTTTGTGGCTGTACTGTTTTCGAGTCATTGCTAATAGATCACACAGTGACAAAGGATTCATTTCGCACTTCCTACGGCTTCCACTAGATGTTAACGATCTTTATAAAGTTGTTTGAAGCGTCTATGATGAACAGATACCGGATGACAAGGAAGAGAAGTTGACGTCCCTGGGATGTCGTCACTTCATTATTGCGCGCACCTGCGCGTTCATGTGAGTTCATGTGAGGCGAGACATTTTTCAAAATGTTTTTCAAGACACAAGAGAGGTCGGGTTGAAATATTACTGATGTTTCACGTTAAAAATGGCCCTAAAGATTGATGCTAAACAACGTTTGACATGTTTGAACGAACGTAAATATATATATTTTTTTACTTTTCGCCGTGACTTTCCCCCCCCCCGCCCTACTTTTGAGGAGCCTACCGAAGCGCTAACAACATGGAACAACTTGGAGTTATTTGGACATAAATTATGAACTTTGTCGAAAGAAACCACATTTGTTGTTGACCTGGGATTCCTGGAAGTGCCTTCTGATGAAGATAATCAAAGGTAAGGGATTATTTACAATAGTATTATTGATATTAGATGGTTACAAGATGGTGTTAACCTGTATATCCTAGCCTATTGTTCTTAGCTTAGCACCCCGTTTATTGCCAAGTGTGATTTCCCAGTAAAGTTATTTTGAAATCTGGCAATGCGGTAGCATTTACGAGATGTTAATCTATAATTCTTTGAATGACAATATTATAATTTACCAATGTTTTTGAATCGTAATTTTGTAAATTGTAACGCTGATCCACCAGAAGCATTTGAGGGAAAAAGAATTCTGAATTTCACCGCTACTGTAAAATGCTGTTTTTGGATATAAATATGAACTTGATGGAACAAAAAATGCATGTATTGTATAACATAATGTCCTAGGAGTGTCATCTGATGAAGATTGTCAAAGGTTAGTGCATAATTTTAGCTGTTTTTCTGCTTTTGGTGACGCCTGTCTTTGAATTGACAAAACATTACACACAGCTATTTTCAATGTACTCTCCTAACATAACCTAACTTTATGCTTTCGCCGTAAAGCCTCTTTGAAATCGGACAATGTGGTTGGATTTAGGAGATGTTTATCTTTCAAATGGTGAAAAATAGTTGTTTCTTTGAGAAATTGAAATTATTAGATTCTTGCAGTTTTGAATTTCCCGCCATGGTCTCTTGACAATAAATCCCAATACCGGGATCAGGTCCTCAACAGGTTTTAATGACAGTCAATAGGTGAACTGAAAGCAGCCATTACATAACAGATAATAGAAGGGGAGCCATCCTAAGGTCCTCTCATTCCACAAATAGTTGTACAGTACATCAATTATCTATGTAATCCAATTATGACCATCACACCTTTAGGAGTAAAACAACACCACTATAATGAGATTGTACAGCTACTATCACATAGCTTCCCTTCTGATTAGCACTGATAGACAGTATGTGGCACTGGTTACATCCCCTGCACTCAGCGTGGTGGCAGCCATCACAGCCCTATGGAGTGTAATGAATCATTAGGGTGACACACAGAGTGTTGTAAATAGCTCTTTCAGTCTGCTGGGAGGATGAGTTCTGTCCACAGACAGCTGATGGAGGCGAGAAGATGGTCTGTCAGGCCTCTTCACGTCCCTACCTACCTGCCACTGTGGCTATTGGCTTCCATCTTCACTGACACTCTGCCATTAGCTCCCTCCAGAGAGCCACTCTCAGCGGAGATAGAGAGGAACACACTGGGGCTGATTAGAGTCGAATAGCCTTAGTATCCCGTTCCACAGAGGTTTAATCAACCACAGATTGAACCTGATAAAAGACTAATATGGAGGGGACCACTTCTCTCTCTCTCACAGTATTAGGCCTGTGTGTCTCCACCAAGATAGTTATCCTAATGAAAGCACCGAAGGAAAAAAGAACAACAGCAATGTTCTCTCCATGCCCTCTATTTAGCTTGCATTTATGTCCAGGGCCAAAATGTCAAAAGGATCATTGGGCTTTTCCTTGTGTAGGCATGGGTAAAAGACTGAATGCCACAGTTGAGTTTAGCATTGGTTTGTTTGTCGCTGCTGGCCAGGGATTGAATCAAGTTTATTTATAGAGTGAAGCCAATTGTCCCTCTCTGCCCCCTTGATAAGCCACAAAGCCACATATGATGTAAATCTGTTAAGCATCATGAGAATAAAAAATTCATCGGGGAGCCAGGAAAAAATGAGGATGCGTCTCAAATAGCACCTTTATCTCTAGTGCACTACATTTGACCAGAATGGGCAAAAGAGAATAGGGTGCCATTTGGGACGCACACTTATACTGCCTTTTTGTCTCTGCGTGACCTACTTTTCAACAACGGTGAAATCCTAGCAGGCTTGTTGCCCTATTGATATTGGAAAAGCTTTGGGTTATCTGTGCTCCCTTGGAAGAATGGACAACCGTTTGATTAAGCCAGTGTATAGTCAGTTATTTGAAATACATCCACAACATTAGAGGCATCAGATGTTATCAAGTCCACATTTCCAAACATCGATGCCCACACATTTACATTTACATTTTAGTAATTTAGCAGACAATCTTTTTCAGATTAATTTACAGTTAGTGCAATCATCTTAAAGCTAGAATCCTTAATGGAAACAATAACAAAGTGGTCACCCCGTCTCTGTTTCAGTAAAAAGCTGAGGGATGGGCCTGGAGAAATTTAACCACTCTCAAATTCCTAGACAGAGCTATGGGCGCAAGGAGTGACCATCCATGATATTAAATTACAGTTTTAACCATGTTTGGGCTATACAGTGTTTGTTTACATTTACATTGTTTACAAACAATGGAGTAAAACAAGCTTATATTTTGGGTTCCTTTTATAAAAAAATGTTGTTGTACTTTTTATCCCTTCCCCCCCAATTGGTAGTTACAGGCTTGTCCCATCGCTGCAACTCCCGTACGGACGCGGGAGAGGCGAAGGTCGAGAGCCATGCGTCCTCTGAAACACGACCCTGCCAAGCCGCACTGCTTTTTTACACACTGCTCGCTTAATCCGGAAGCCAGCCACACCAATGTGTCGGAGGAAACACCGTACAACTGGTGACGGAAGTCAGCGTGCATGCGCCTGACCCGCCAAAAGGAGTCGCTAGAACGCGATGGGACAAGGACATCCCGGCCGACCAAACCCTCCCCCTAACCCGGAACACGCTGGGCCAATTGTGTGCCACCTCATGGGTCTCCCGGTCGTGGTATGGATGTAGCAACTAAGGATTCTAGCTAGGCAAGATAACCACATATTACAGTCATAGTAAGCAATTTTTCCTCAATGAAGCGGCTATCAGAAAAATCAGTACTATTAAGAAAAGTGTGAGTGTTAGTGCAAGAAAGGCAAGGGGGATTTTTTGGTTGTTGGTCCCAGATCTGTTTGTGCTCTTGCCAACTCCATTGCTTATTAGTCATTGTCAAGCCAGATATGGCATGACAAGGAGTTGATATGATAGCACAAACAGATCGGCTCTCAAGCTACTACACCCATTGGGCAGTACTTACCCACTTTGCTGACTATCTTGTGCACCTGGTCCAGGTCAGAAGTCCCCGTCAGAAAAGCATTGCTGGTAGCCATCTTTAATCAAGCAGACAATGGCCCACACATCTACAGGTCTAATAAGGAAGGTTCAGAGAATATATCAGGAAAAACACAGACAAAAGAAATGTGATAGACCTGTACCAAAATAACGAGGAACCCGTAGAAGGTATGACATTGTAATTACTGTGGTCTTATTCCATAATACATTCACACAAGATTCAACACTGCTCTGATAGCCGTGGTTGTGCTTGATACGCACTTGCTGTAAGTGCTGTCTGCCACTAAAAGTTCTGGGGCTCTGTACCACCTCGTGGTCCCGTAGTCTGTGAGGGGCTCCCCAGTCTGCACCAAGGTCCTGGAAAACCCAAAGTCACAGAGCTTCACCACCCCAGAGATAGACACAAGCACATTCTCTGGTTTAACGTCTCTCTGAATGATCTGTTGAGAAATGTTGCTTGTTTCAGGCCAGTGAAGAATTACTGTTTTACTGTCAACAAGTGTCTTTGTCAACCCAACATTTGTTTTCTGCTGTAAAGAGACTAAGATTGTTCAACCCACTTCATAATATCTGATTGACCTCTTGACATTATGTATTTGCACATCCTGTAAACTCACTAGGCTGAGTCTATGACATGAGAATACTTGCATTGCTGAGGTGAAGGTAATCCATGGCTGCTAGAAAATGTACTTTCTGAGGCGCTTGCTGTCCAAACTACGAGGGTGTCTCTCTAGGTCTTCCAGAACTGTTCGGTCAATGTACTCAAAGACAACATACAAGTGTTTCTTGAACTGGAATACTTCTAGCATGTTCACAAGGTTTTCAATTTGAAATTTCTGTGAAAAAAATGTATGTTGTAATGGTACTGTACTGTATGTTGTTATCATGGATGTGACATTAATTGTACTGTAGCCAATGAGTGACTTGTACCCAATATTTGGGACAGTCACTGATCAGTATAAGTTCCTCACCCTCAGAAGTTTGATTTCTCTCATGATAATATGTTTCCAAGTTTGGTCCTCTTCCTTGTCTATGAACCTTTTGATGGCCACAATGTGACCCATCTCCTTGTGCCGACACTTCATCACTGTTCCATAGCTCCCCTCACCCACAACACCAAGATTCTCATACATATCCATCATCCTTCATTGGGCTGTACATAGAGGCATGCGAAAGTATTCACCCCCTTAGCATTTTTCCTATTTTATTGCCTTACAGCCTAGAATTAAAATAGATTTTTTGAGTGTTTGTATCATGTGATTTACACAACATACCTACCACGTTGAAGATGCAAAATATGTTTTATTGTGAAACAAGCAAGAAATAAGAAAAAAAATGAAAACTTGAGCCTGCATAACTATTCACCCCCCAAAGTCAATACTTTGTAGAGCCACCTTTTGCAGCAATTACAGCTGTAAGTCTTCTGGGGTATGCCTCTATAAGCTTGGCACATCTAGCCACTGGGATTTTTGCCCATTCGTCAAGGCAAAACTGCTCCAGCTCCTTCAAGTTGGATGGGTTCCACTGGTGTACAGCAATCTTTAAATCATACCACAGATTCTCAATTGGATTGAGGTCTGGTCTACGACTAGGCCATTCCAAGACATTTAAATGTTTCTCCTTAAACCACTTGAGTGTTGCTTTAGCAGTAGGCTTAGGGTCATTGTCCTGCTGGCAGGTGAACCTCCGTCCCAGTCTCAAATCTCTTGACGACTGAAACAGGTTTCCCTCAAGAATTTCCCTGTATTCTAACCAGTTTCCCAGTCCCTGCTAATGAAAAATATCCCCACCTGTCTCGATTGTCGTCGAAGGAGGACCATGGCGCAGCGGAAGTATGGATACTCATATTTTTAATGTTCAAAAAAGGAGTAGGGCATCCACTTGAAACAAACAAAACAACAAACAATACTCACAACAGCAACAGCGTGGCAGGCTCAAACAAAACGCAGCAGTGCACACAACAATTCCCCACAACCCCAAAAGACAAAGTAGGCCACTTATGTGTGACTCCCAATCAGCCACAACCCTCTACAGCTGTGCCTGATTGGAAGTCACACGGCCAAAATTAATGAAACCACAAAACACACAGACTCTTCTGCCACGTCCTGACCCAACTACACCCTCTACTGGTCAGGACGTGACAGTACCCCCCCCTTAAAGGTGCTAACCCCGGAAGCACCTTTAAAACAAAAAACAAAAACAAAAACAACAACCCCAAACAACAAAACAAAATTTCCCCTCTACTAAAGGGAGGGAAGGGAGGGTGGCTGCCGTCAACGACGGCACTGTGCTACACCCCCCCTCCCCAACCCACCTATATCAGGAGGTGGCTCCGGTTCTGGCCTTTCCCGGCAGTCGGGCCACTCTGGCAGTTCGGGGCAGTCTGGCCAGTCTGGCAGCTCGGGGCAGTCTGGCAACTCGGGGCAGTCTGGCAACTCGGGACAGTCTGGGCAGTCTGGCAACTCGGGACAGTCTGGGCAGTCTGGCAACTCGGGACAGTCTGGGCAGTCTGGCAACTCGGGACAGTCTGGGCAGTCTGGCAACTCGGGACAGTCTGGGCAGTCTGGCAACTCGGGACAGTCTGGGCAGTCTGGCAACTCGGGACAGTCTGGGCAGTCTGGCCACTCGGGACAGTCTGGGCAGTCTGGCCACTCGGGACAGTCTGGGCAGTCTGGCCACTCCAGCAGTCTGGGCAGTCTGGCCACTCGGCAGTTCAGGGCAGTCTGGCCACTCCGGCAGTTCAGGGCAGTCTGGCCACTCCGGCAGTTCAGGGCAGTCTGGCCACTCCGGCAGTTCAGGGCAGTCTGGCCACTCCGGCAGTTCAGGGCAGTCTGGCCACTCCGGCAGTTCAGCGCAGTCTGGCCACTCCGGCAGTTCAGCGCAGTCTGGCCACTCCGGCAGTTCAGCGCAGTCTGGCCACTCCGGCAGTTCAGCGCAGTCTGGCCACTCCGGCAGTTCAGCGCAGTCTGACCACTCCGGCGACTGTTGACTGGCGGGCAGCTCCGACGACTGTTGACTGACGGGCAGCTCCGACGACTGTTGACTGACGGGCAGCTCCGACGACTGTTGACTGACGGGCAGCTCCGACGACTGTTGACTGGCGGGCAGCTCCGACGACTGTTGACTGGCGGGCAGCTCCGACGACTGTTGACTGGCGGGCAGCTTCGACGACTGTTGACTGGCGGGCAGCTCTGACGACTGTTGACTGGCGGGCAGCTCCGACGACTGTTGACTGGCGGGCAGCTCTGACGACTGTTGACTGGCGAGGCTGGGTTTACGCACTTGCAGTTTAGTGCGGGGAGCGGGAACAGGACGAGTCGGACTGGGTGGACGCACTTCCGGGTCCGCACGAGAGACAGGAGCTGGAAACCCAGGGCTATGGAGGCGCACAGCCGGTCTAGATCTTACCTCCTGCACAACCCGCCTTGGCTGGATGGAACTAGTAGCCCTGTACGAGCGGGGTGCTCGTACAGGCAGACTGGGCTGTGCAGGGGCCTGATGGTAGCCGTGCGTAGAGCGGGAGTTGGGTAGCCTGGTACTCGGAGGCGTACCGGCGACCAGATGCGCTGCGCAGGCATCCTCCTACCAGGCTGGATCCCCGCTCTAGCACGGCACCTGCGAGGGGCTGGAATAACTCGCACCGGACTGTGCGTGCGTATGGGTGAGATAGTGCGCTTCTCAGCGAAACATAGCGCTCTCCACCCCATACGCTCCTCCATATAACCACGGGTAGCTGGCTTCCGGCTCTTCCTTCGCCTAGCCAAACTACCCGTGCGCCTCCCCAAAAAAATGTCTTGGGGGTGCCTCTCGTGCTTCTCCCTCAGCGCGTCTCTGGCCTCGTACCATCGCCTCTCCGCCTTGGCTGCCTCAATTTCCCACTGCGGGCGCTGATAATCCCCAGCCTGATGCCAAGGTCCGGCCCCGTCCAGAATTTCCTCCCAAGTCCACTTCTCCCGCCAGTCCAACTCGAACTCCGTCTGCTCCTTCTTCTGCTGCTTGGTCCTTTGGTGGTGGGTGATTCTGTCACGGTTGTCGTCGGTGAAGGAGGACCAAGGCACAGCGGAAGTATGGATACTCATATTTTTAATGTTCAAAAAAGGAGTAGGGCATCCACTTGAAACAAACAAAACAACAAACAATACTCACAACAGCAACAGCGTGGCAGGCTCAAACAAAACGCAGCAGTGCACACAACAATTCCCCACAACCCCAAAAGGCAAAGTAGGCCACTTATGTGTGACTCCCAATCAGCCACAACCCTCTACAGCTGTGCCTGATTGGAAGTCACACGGCCAAAATTAATGAAACCACAAAACACACAGACTCTTCTGCCACGTCCTGACCCAACTACACCCTCTACTGGTCAGGACGTGACACCACCATGCTTCACTGTGGGGATGATGTTCTCGGGGTGATGAGAGGTGTTGGGTTTGCACGAGACGTAGCATTTTCCTTGGTGGCCAAAAAGCTCAATTTTAGTCTCATCTGACCAGAGTACCTTCTTCCATTTGTTTGGGGAGTCTCCCACATGCCTTTTGGCGAACACCAAACGTGTTTGCTTATTTGTTTCTTTAAGCAGTGGCTTTTTTCTGGCCACTCTTCCATAAAGCCCAGCTCGGTGGAGTGTACGGCTGAAAGTAGTCCTATGGACAGATACTCCAATCTCTACTATGGAGCTTTGCAGCTCCTTCAGGGTTATCTTTTGTCTCTTTGTTGCCTCTCTGATTAATGCCCTCCTTGCCTGGTCCGTGAGTTTTGTTGTGTTGGCAGATTTGTTGTGTTGCCATTTTTAATAATGAATTTAATGGTGCTCTGTGGGATGTTCAAAGTTTCGGATATTTTTTTATAACCCCACTCTGATCTGTACTTCCACACAACTTTGTCCCTGACCTGTTTGCAGAGCTCCTTGGTCTTCTTGGTGCCGCTTGCTTGGTGGTGTCCCTTGCTTAGTGGTGTTGCTGACTCTGGGGCCTTTTGGAACATGTGTATATGTACTGAGATCATGTGACAGATAATGTGACACTTAGATTACACACAGGTGGACTTTATTTAACAAATTATGTGACTTCATAAGGTGACAAGGTACAAATCTGTTGTTCTGCCCCTGAACAAGGCAGTTAACCCACTGTTCCTAGGCCGTCATTGAAAATAAGAATTTGTTCTTAACTGACTTGCCTAGTTAAATAAAGGTAAAATAAATAAAAAATTGGTTGCACCGGATCTTATTTAGGGGCTTCGTAGCAAAGGGGGTGAATACACATGCACGCACAATTTTTCCGTTTTTATTTTTTTGAATTTTTTGAAACAAGTTATTTTTTTCATTTCACTTCACCAATTTTGACTATTTTGTGTATGTCCATTATATGAAATCCAAATAAAAATCCATTTCAATTACAGGTTGTAATGCAACAAAATAGGAAAAACGACAAGGGGGATGAATACTTTTGCAAGACACTGTATGGTGCATACATTAATTTAAAAGCATAAACAGATATAAAGGAAAACATACAACATCCAGTGTAATACATTCAAATTAAATCACAATTACTTGATTTATAGTGAAAACATATACAGTTGAAGTTGGAAGTTTATATACACTTAGGTTGGAGTCATTAAAACTTGTTTTTCGACCACTCCACAAATTTCTTGTTAACAAACTATAGTTTTGGCAAGTCGGTTAGGACATCTACTTTGTGCATGACACAAGTAATTCTTCCAACAATTGTTCACAGACAGATTATTTCACTTATAATTCACTGTATCACAATTCCAGTGGGTCAGAAGTTTACATACACTAAGTTGACTGTACCTTTAAACAGCTTGGAAAATTCAAGAAAATGATGTCATGGCTTTAGAAGCTTCTGATAGGCTAATTGACATCATTTGAGTCAATTGGAGGTGTACCTGTGGATGTATTTCAAGGCCTACCTTCAAACTCAGTGCCTCTTTGCTTGACATCATGGGAAAATCAAAAGAAATCAGCCAAGACCTCAGAAAAAAATTGTAGACCTCCACAAGTCTGGTTCATCCTTGGGAGCAATTTCCAAATGCCTGAAGGTACCACATTCATCTGTACAAACAATAGTATGCAAGCATAAACACCATGGGACCACGCAGCCTTCATACCGCTCAGGAAGGAGACGAGTTCTGTCTCCTAGAGATGAATGTACTTTGGTGTGAAAAGTGCAAATCAATCCCAGAACAACAGCAAAGGACTTTGTGAAGATGCTGGAGGAAAAAGGTACAAAAGTATCTTTATCCACAGTAAAACGAGTCCTATATCGACATAACCTGAAAGGCCGCTCAGCAAGGAAGAAGCCACTGCTCCAAAACCGCCATATAAAAGCCAGACTACGGGTTTGCAACTGCACATGGGGACAAAGATCATACTTTATGGAGAAATGTCCTCTGGTCTGATGAAACAAAAATAGAACTGTTTGGCCATAATGACCATCATTATGTTTGGAGGAAAAAGGGGGAGGCTTGCAAGCCGAAGAACACCATCCCAACCGTGAAGCACGGGGGTGGCAGCATCATGTTGTGGGGGTGCTTTGCTGCTGGAGGGACTGGTGCGCTTCACAAAATAGATGGCATCATCAGGATGGAAAATTATGTGGATATATTGAAGCAACATCTCATTACATCAGTCAGGAAGTTAAAGCTTGGTCGCAAATGGGTCTTCCAAATGGACAATGACCCCAAGCATACTTCCAAAGTTGTGGCAAAATGGCTTAAGGACAACAAAGTCAAGGTATTGGAGTGGCCATCACAAAGCCCTGACCTCAATCCCGTAGAAAATGTGTGGGCAGAACTGAAAAAGCTTGTGCGAGCAAGGAGGCCTACAAACCTGACTCAGTTACACCAGCTCTGTCAGATGGAATGGGCCAAAATTCACCCAACCTATTGTGGGAAGCTTGTGGAAGGCTACCCGAAACATTTGACCCAAGTTAAACAATTTAAAGGCAATGCTACCAAATACTAATTGAGTGTATGTAAACTTCTGACCCACTGGGAATGTGAAGAAAGAAATAAAACTGAAATAAATAATTCCCTCTACTATTATTCTGGCATTTCACATTCTTAACATAAAGTGTTGATCCTAACTGCCCTTCGACAGGGATTTTTTACTAGGATTAAATGTCAGCAATTGTGAAAAACTGAGTTTAAATGTATTTGGCTAAGGTGTATGTAAACTTCCGACTTCAACTGTATAAGGTTAATACACATCATGTGGTCAGAATACTTCCTGCTGAGTAGATACAAAAACTGCATTCATTTCATTTTTTATCCTGACTGCTCTCATAAATTACTCTATTTCATGGTTGGATTAAACGATACCTTAAACTGACAGACCACTTCATGTTTGCAAGGCACTGTTCAGTTTTTCCTCCCAGGAGTATCCACCCCAGAAGAATTCTGACAAACAGGAGGTGAGAAATTATAACGCGGTTACCATAACAACAGGTGCAATTGATCACAATTGAGAGGCGTCGTAGAACATTCCAAATTGATACAGTGGACATTTCATACAGCCGAATGACACTGGATGAATAGTAACCAAGTGAATACTCAAGATTGAGCTGACATGTAAACTAATCTTTATGCAAGACCTAGAGGCACCAAAACAACAAATATACGAACAGTTTGAAGATTGATCCACACATAACGTGCAAGAAAACCAAAAGCTGATTTACCAAGCTAACTCAGTAAGTCAGAAACCAAAGTAATTTCCAGTTTGCCATCCCTGAACCCATTCTTATACGCTTACTATCTATAGTGCCCCTTGACGATAGTATCTTCTGGCCAGTGGAGTTTAGTTTTTAGTCCCCTGACACACCTTCTGAACGTTAAAATGCATGGCTTGCACTACGGTTTTGGAAACATAAGGTATATTTCATAACAGTGACAAATCATTAAAACAACGGAAGTTTAAATTACTACACAAAGGTGTTGGGGTTTTTACATGTTACAGCGCTTGTTTACTGAAAACAGAGTGGAATATCTATTAATTATCTGTCATCGTCTCTTAACAGCTGTGTGTAAACGCAGGAAGGACGCCATACATGTGTTATCGAATAATACTGCTGGCTGCAACTGTGTTAAAACAGTGTACAGTAAGTGTATATTTAGCATTTGTACTATTATTTTGATGTGATATGAAAGTAAAGGGCCTTATGTTTCTATAACCGTACCACAATTGAGAATCGATTGAAGTTTACATGGAATATTTGGCTATTTTGGTTTCCAGAGCCAATTTTCCTCTGAACAGAACCTGTAAGGTCCATGGACTATAAGGAGTAACATAGGCTCCTTTGTCCATTATTGGGCTAGACATCCCTGAGACCTGGTGTGACAACTCATATGTCTAAAGGTTTGAATACTAACCAAGTTAAGGTGTCGTATAAATTGCATGCACTGTGTTCACATTTTGGAAAAAAAGTGTTAATTTGATAACATTTACACCACGCATCGAGAAAGTGCACTGTTCCAATAATGTCCTTGCGGTTTCCCCCCTGTGGAGGTACATGACGTCACTGTAGTTGTGTCGAAGAGAAGAGCACAGACGAAAGATTTACCCTTTAACACCGATTCGATAGATTTTTATGACCAAAGTATACGTTTTTACGCTTTGAATCATGTCTACTCCCGCTAGAAGACGACTTATGAGAGATTTCAAAAGGTAATGCAGCGTTTTAGTTTACGTTTTTTTTTTTATATTTAGCTAGCTAACTATAGTAACGCTAGCTTGCTGGAAGCTAGCTAGCCACTTTGCTCTAGTTAGCTAACAGTACCGTTAATTTGAGGCGTGTACAGTGCAGAGTTGGCTGTAGCTAGCTATCATTGAGTCCGTCATTCATTTAATACCTAGCCACGTTGTACTGTCTGGTACCTAGCTAGCTAGAGTAAGATGTAACAATGTTGCTTCAGTTAGCCAGCATGCTAGAGCCACACAGATGTGCTACTAGCCAGTTAACTTGTTTTTATTCATCAACATGTCTAACTAGCTAGCTAAATATACATGTCAGCTACTGCATTTATCTAGCTATCGAAGTTAAAGGAGTAGTTACCAATTTTACAACTTGATGTTATATGGTTCCTCACCCTGAAAGTAGTCTATGGGCCAGGATAAACTGTAGTCCATGATTTCGTTATTTAATAAATGCCGTTACAAACTTCAGTTAACTGTGGCCACCACTAACTTAATACTGAATCCTAGGAGTCGAGTCCAAGCTGAATCTTGACACTCAGAAATGTCAGTCGACACCGGGAGTCGACTCTCCACGTATGTGTCATTGTTGTTAATAACAGTTGGGAAAAATGGCAGAGAACGGCAAGCGACAGCTGCGAAGTCCTGTATTGCAATACTTTGAGAAGGAAATACACACTCTGCGAGGTCGAATTGAGGTACAGGTGCAATGCTTAATCATCTGAAAGGGACACCGTGAGACCCAAGCCGTTGCTGGCAGCATCGCAGGTGAATTGTGAATTCACATGGAATTTTTGCTATCGTTTTAATGGAAAACATATTTTTTTTAAATGGCAGTTTAAACTTTAAGAAAATTGTATAATTTGTCACATCTCTAATCCTACTCTACCTGGCTTCCTCTGCCATCAAATGTCCTTGTGTGTAAAATAAACCAATGGAGCATTTCTTGATAAGTATTGTGGCTTTGGTAAATGGTTAGTTTAATTCAGTCTCACACAACTATTGTTAGACATACATTGTTCATAAGATATTTTATTAGTTAGTCTATTTGTAGTCTACGTCACACAGCAAGTATCTGGTTGGTAACATCAAGTTTTCCTTACAGAGAACTGTAAGCTATGAAAACAGAGTCGCACACTCCATATAGCACATCCAAGATGGCATAGCAGTCAGACATCCTCGTCTTGACCTGTCCCGTGTATGTATGTGTGTATATATACACTGCTCAAAAAAATAAAGGGAACACTAAAATAACACATCCTAGATCTGAATGAATGAAATAATCTTATTAAATACTTTTTTCTTTACATAGTTGAATGTGCTGACAACAAAATCACAAAAATAATCAATGGAAATCCAATTTATCAACCCATGGAGGTCTGGATTTGGAGTCACACTCAAAATTAAAGTGGAAAACCACACTACAGGCTGATCCAACGTTGATGTAATGTCCTTAAAACAAGTCAAAATGAGGCTCAGTAGTGTGTGTAGCCTCCACGTGCCTGTATGACCTCCCTACAACGCCTGGGCATGCTCCTGATGAGGTGGCAGATGGTCTCCTGAGGGATCTCCTCCCAGACCTGGACTAAAGCATCCGCCAACTCCTGGACAGTCTGTGGTGCAACGTGGCGTTGGTGGATGGAGCGAGACATGATGTCCCAGATGTGCTCAATTGGATTCAGGTCTGGGGCGGGCGGGCCAGTCCATAGCATCAATGCCTTCCTCTTGCAGGAACTGCTGACACACTCCAGCCACATGAGGTCTAGCATTGTCTTGCATTAGGAGGAACCCAGGGCCAACCGCACCAGCATATGGTCTCACAAGGGGTCTGAGGATCTCATCTCGGTACCTAATGGCAGTCAGGCTACCTCTGGCGAGCACATGGAGGGCTGTGCGGCCACCCCAAACATGACTGACCCACCGCCAAACCGGTCATGCTGGAGGATGTTGCAGGCAGCAGAACGTTCTCCACGGCGTCTCCAGACTCTGTCACGTCTGTCACATGTGCTCGGTGTGAACCTGCTTTCATCTGTGAAGAGCACAGGGCGCCAGTGGCGAATTTGCCAATCTTGGTGTTCTCTGGCAAATGCCAAATGTCCTGCACGGTGTTGGGCTGTAAGCACAACCCCCACCTGTGGACGTCGGGACCTCATACCACCCTCATGGAGTCTGTTTCTGACCGTTTGAGCAGACACATGCACATTTGTGGCCTGCTGGAGGTCATTTTGCAGGGCTCTGGCAGTGCTCCTCCTGCTCCTCGCACAAAGGCGGAGGTAGCGGTCCTGCTGCTGGGTTGTTGCCCTCCTACGGCCTCCTCCACGTCTCCTGATGTACTGGCCTGTCTCCTGGTAGCGCCTCCATGCTCTGGACACTACGCTGACAGACACAGCAAACCTTCTTGCCACAGCTCGCATTGATGTGCCATCCTGGATGAGCTGCACTACCTGAGCCACTTGTGTGGGTTGTAGACTCCGTCTCATGCTACCACTACAGTGAAAGCACCGCCAGCATTCAAAAGTGACCAAAACATCAGCCAGGAAGCATAGGAACGGAGAAGTGGTCTGTGGTCACCACCTGCAGAACCACTCCTTTACTGGGGGTGTCTTGCTAATTGCCTATAATTTCCACCTGTTGTCTATTCCATTTGCACAACAGCATGTGAAATTTGTCAATCAGTGTTGCTTCCTAAGTGAACAGTTTGATTTCACAGAAGTGTGATTGACTTGGAGTTACATTGTGTTGTTTAAGTGTTCCCTTTATTTTTTTGAGCAGTGTGTGTGTGTGTGTGTGTGTGTGTGTGTGTGTGTGTGTGTGTGTGTGTACATATATACATACACACACATCTTTTCTTCGCATATCTTTTTAGATATTTTTTTCTAAAAACTCAACTTCAAAACACTCTCCTACAACCCGCCTCACCAATTTACAAAAAAAAAGTATTATTTACCTGAAATCTGAAATCCACAACAGAAGCTAGCCAGAAGCTAGCTAACGTTAGAATTCAGCTAACCACGGTTGGCGGTCATCAGCTATCCCTTAGCTCGAAAAGCTATCACCGGTTTTGTACAACGTGATTCAGACCAGAGCATACCGGACCTATTTTTCTCTCCATATCCACGGATTTCTACCGCAAGCTCGTGACATTTTACACCTGGATCTTGCAGCTAGCTAGCTGCTATCCGAGTGACTATTGGCTAACGTCGGTCCTGGAGCTAACATCAATTATTCCGGAGCTAGCCAGCTGAAGAGTTCCATCAGCAACTCCTGGCTACAATCACCTATCCGGACCCGTTTTACTGCCGATGCGGAGCCCCATCGGGCCTTCATGACTGGACTACCGACGTTATCTGCCCGAGGGAGTTAGCCAACTGGCCCCTCCGTCGCGACGTAACCTGAACACAACCTGAAGACAGCTAATCGTTAGCTGTCTTATCGGCTACTATCTGAATAGGTTTATCGGCCAATTTTCTTGGGCCACTATAACTATTTTTGCCAATTGGATTGGTCCCCTCTACCACACGGAACCCCACTAATCTACCGACGGAAACGCACGAGGTGGCTAAAAACAGACCATCTTCTGCCAACTTGCTACCCATGGCCCGGCTAGTTGTCTGAATCACCGTGACCGCAACCGACCTCACTACTCACTGGACCCTTTTGATCACTTGGCTAAGCATGCCTCTCCTTAATGTCAATATGCCTTGTCCATTGCTGTTCTGGTTAGTGTTTATTGGCTTATTTCACTGTAGAGCCTCTAGCCCTACTCATTATACCTTATCCAACCTTTCAATTCCACCACCCACACATGCGAGGACATCACCTGGTTTCAATGATGTTTCTAGAGACAATATCTCTCTCATCATCACTCAATGCCTAGGTTTACCTCCACTGTATTCACATCCTACCATACCTTTGTCTGTACATTATACCTAGAAGCTATTTTATCGCCCCCAGAAACCTGCTCCTTTTACTCTCTGTTCAGGACGTCCAAGACGACCAATTCTCATAGCTTTTAGCCGTACCCTTATCCTACTCCTCCTCTGTTCCTCTGGCGATGTAGAGGTGAATCCAGGCCCTGCAGTGCCTAGCTCCACTCCTATTCCCCAGGCGCTCTCTTTTGATGACTTCTGTAACCGTAATAGCCTTGGTATCATGCATGTTAACATTAGAAGCCTCCTCCCTAAGCTTGTTTTATTCACTGCTTTAGCACACTGCCAACCTGGATGTCCTAGCCGTGTCTGAATCCTGGCTTAGGAAGACCACCAAAAACTCTGAAATCTCCATCCCTAACTACAACATTTTCAGACAAGATAGAACGGCCAAAGGGGGCAGTGTTGCAATCTACTGCAGAGAGAGCCTGCAGAGTTCTGTCCTACTATCCAGGTCTGTACCCAAACAATTTCAACTTCTACTTTTAAAAATCCACCTCTCTAAAAACAAGTCTCTCACCGTTGCCGCCTGCTATAGACCACCCTCTGCCCCCAGCTGTGCTCTGGACACCATATGTGAACTGATTGCCCCCCATCTTTTTCAAGCAGAAATGTACTTCCTGCAACACAAACTCAAAAAAGTTCTGGGACACTGTAAAGTCCTTGGAGAATAAGAGCACCTCCTCCCAGCTGCCCACTGCACTGAGGATAGGAAACTCTGTCACCACCGATAAATCCACTATAATTGAGAATTTCAATAAGTATTTTTCTACGGCTGGCCATGCTTTCCACCTGGCTACCCCTACCCCGGTCAACAGCACTGCACCCCCCACAGCAACTCGTCCAAGCCTTCCCCATTTCTCCTTCTCCCAAATCCAGTCAGCTGATGTTCTGAAAGAGCTGCAAAATCTGGACCCGTACAAATCAGCTGGGCTAGACAATCTGGACACTTTCTAAAATTATCTGCCGAAATAATTGCAACCCCTATTACTAGCCTGTTCAACCTCTCTTTCGTGTCGTCTGAGATTCCCAAAGATTGGAAAGCAGCTGCGGTCATCCCCCTCTTCAAAGGGGGGGACACTCTTGACCCAAACTGCTACAGACCTGACCTATATCTATCCTACCCTGCCTTTCTAAAGTCTTTCGAAAGCCAAGTCAACAAACAGATTACCGACCATTTCGAATCCCACCGCACCTTCTCCGCTATGCAATCTGGTTTCAGAGCTGGTCATGGGTGCACCTCAGCCACGCTCAAGGTCCTAAACGATATCTTAACCGCCATCGATAAGAAACAATACTGTGCAGCCGTATTCATTGACCTGGCCAAGGCTTTCGACTCTGTCAATCACCACATCCTCATCGACAGACTCCATAGCCTTGGTTTCTCAAATGATTGCCTCGCCTGGTTCACCAACTACTTCTCTGATAGAGTTCAGTGTGTCAAATCGGAGGGCTTGTTGTCCGGGCCTCTGGCAGTCTCTATGGGGGTGCCACAGGGTTCAATTCTTGGGCCGACTCTTTTCTCTGTATACATCAATGATGTCGCTCTTGCTGCTGGTGAGTCTCTGATCCACCTCTACGCAGATGACACCATTCTGTATACTTCCGGCCCTTCTTTGGACACGGTGTTAACTATCCGCCAGATGAGCTTCAATGTCATACAACTCTCCTTCTGTGGCCTCCAACTGCTCTTAAATACAAGTAAAACTAAATGCATGCTCTTCAACCGATCGCTGCCTGCACCTGCCCGCCCGTCCAGCATCACTACTCTGGACAGTTCTGACTTAGAATATGTGGACAACTACAAATACCTAGGTGTCTGGTTAGACTGTAAACTCTCCTTCCAGACTCACATCAAACATCTCCAATCTAAAGTTAAATCTAGAATTGGCTTCCTATTTCGCAACAAAGCATCGTTCTGCCAAACACCCTCGTAAAACTGACCATCCTACCGATCCTCGACTTCGGCAACGTCATTTACAAAATAGCCTCCAATACCCTACTCAATAAATTGGATGCAGTCTATCACAGTGCCATCCGTTTTGTGACCAAAGCCCCATATACTACCCACCACCTCGACCTGTACGCTCTCGTTGGCTGGCCCTCGCTTCAAACTCGTTGCCAAACGAGTATGACCATAGCAGCCCCCACCTGTAGCACCATAGCAGCACCCACCATAGCAGCACCCACCTGTAGCACGCGCTCCAGCAGGTATATCTCTCTGGTCACCCCCAAAGCCAATTCCTCCTTCGGCCGCCTCTCCTTCCAGTTCTCTGCTGCCAATGACTGGAACGAACTACAAAAATCTCTAAAACTGGAAACACTTATCTCCCTCACTAGCTTTAAGCACCAGCTGTCAGAGCAGCTCACAGATCACTGCACCTGTACATAGCCCATCTATAATTTAGCCCAAACAGCTACCACTTCCCCTACTGTATTTATTTATTTTGCTCCTTTGCACCCCATTATTTCTATTTCTACTTTGCACTTTCTTCCACTGCAAATCTACTATTCCAGTGTTTTACTTGCTATATTGTATTTACTTTGCCACCATGGCCTTTTTTGCCTTTACCTCCCTTATCTCACCTCATTTGCTCACTTTGTATATAGACTTATTTTTCTACTATATTATTGACTGTAGGCTTGTTTTACTCCATGTGTAGCTCTGTGTTGTTGTATGTGTCAAACTGCTTTGCTTTATCTTCGCCAGGTCGCAATTGTAAATGAGAACTTGTTCTCAACGTGCCTACCTGGTTAAATAAAGGTGTAATAAATAAAATTAATATAACCTTCCAGTCATTTATTGGTTAAAAAAACACCAACGTTTCGGCATCACTGTGACTTCTTCAGGGTAATGTCATCAATGCTTGAACCAGGTTATGTAGACAAACAGTGCAATTAGTAGATTGTTTGTCTACATAACCTGGTTCAAGCATTCATGACATTACCCTGAAGAAGGCACAGTGTTGCCGAAATGTTGGTGGTTTTTACCAAACAATTACTTGGAGGTTATACATATGGAGTGTGCGACTCTTTGTTTTTATAGCTTACAGTTTATTCGCAGTTAGTCAGAACCTCTACGCTAAATAATGTTCTCTGGGTGTGCGCCAGCTCATGCTTTTTATTGGACTTGCTGGGAACAGTGACATGATTCAAATGGGACTCACAATTGGTAACAGCACCATGTAGTAGCCTTTCCGTTGACACGGAGATTACAGTAAATGGGGTCACTGGTGTTCTCTGTAGAGACTTGTAGTTGGATCTACAAAAACAGTCTCACCTGGTGCGGGAAGGTAAGCTGTTAAAGTTATATATATTTTTTATTGCGGTGAGCTTTGGAATGGTACTGCTGGATTTAGAGTTACCAGAGAACACTGGGGTTTGGTGATAAATATCGGTCCTCCTTGCCGATTATTAAGGTTGTAATAATGGCATTATGGTTTGGGTTGTTTTGAATTTTGAAGCCTACAATGGACTCTGGATTCTAGAGTTATTGTCATGCATGGCTGTTGTTTTGCAAACAAGCAATAACACTTATTTCAGTTTAATAGGATGCACACTTGTCGTCTTGTTTGCTCCAAAATATTTTCAATGTTTAGCAAACCAGTCGTCGGGCCAGGTTTTAGGTTTCCTTCTATTGTTTCCTCTCGGTTTTTCTGTCCTTAGACTTCAAGAAGACCCCCCAACTGGCGTGAGTGGTGCTCCATCAGAGAATAACATCATGATGTGGAATGCTGTTATTTTTGGGTGAGTGTTCTAAAGCCACCCTTCTTATTGTGCCAGTGATCATCCTGGTGTGGGCATCAGGACCATATGGATTAGGTGGATATGGGCAAAGTGGGCTGTGGTTTTAGGCTACAGTCAGAGTGGGAGGACGAGGTGTGTGTTGGCTGGGGTTAGTTTAGATGGTGACATGTAATTGTTGAACTGTGGAGGCTAGTTGCCACATACAAATACTCTTCATTTCCAATTAACAAAATAAATGTAGAAAGAGGAGGAAGGGAAGCGCTACTAAGGTACACAATAGTAAATGTTGGTAGACAGAAGGTGCTCTTTGGTAAAAGGGTTGAGTTGGTCTTCAAAAAGAAAGGAGGACCAAGGCACTCTTCATATAATTGATTAAAATGCCTTTATTAGTATGGCATGTTCAATAGAAACAATGTTTTAAAAAAACCGACGTGTTTCGGCTGCATGGCCTTCATCAGGGTGTACAAAGAAATAATACAATGTTCTCTGTTTAACAGCTTTTCCAATTAACCCTAATTAGAAGGGGGAGTGGTTAAAATTGATTGGACACACCTAGTAAGCAATAGTATACACACTTTAAAGTGAAATGCTGTAGCTATGTTATCATAAAAATGTAACTCCAAACTAGAAGTATCAGAACACTTAGAAAGGTAGTTCTAACCTTATATGTCTGGGCGAAGTGTCAAGAATAAGAAAGCAATACATTCCATAGTACACTAGAACACAGCAAAACATGAACAACAAGAGTCTAAACATAGCTGAGGGCAATTGAGCAAAGATATCCACTAGATGACAGCAAATGTACCCATCACAACCCTACAGGAAGGGTGAGAAATCCATATCTTCATTCAAACCCGGGTATTTAGTGGCCTGTAGTTTGTAAATCCAAAAACTTTCCATTTGGTTTAACTGTTTAAGGCGGTCCCCTTTTCTAATAGAGGCCGGGATATGATCAATACCCATAGCTTGTAGGGAGGCAGGGTTGCCATGGTGTAAGGACTTGTAGTGCCTTGCCATGGGGTAGTCTTCATTGCCTACCCGTATGGCGTACTTGTGTTCCGCTAGGCGATCTTGAAGGCGTCTCTTTGTCCGTCCAATATAGAACACCTTGCACTGTGGACATTCCAATCTATAGATGACATGAGTGGTTTTGCAGTTAATGAAATGCTTGACGTAATACTCCATTTTGGAAGCTGTATCAACGAAATACTTTTTCTGTGCAATATTTCTGCAGTGGTTGCACTGGTTACATTTAAAAGAGCCCTTGGGTTTGTGGCCAAGCCAAGTTTTTTGAGAGTCACTCCGGAAGATAACTGTGGACTAATTTGTCCTTTAGGGTAGGACATCTCTTAAAGCTTATGACTGGTGGCTCAGGAAAGACTTGGCGTAGTAGCGTATCACTTTGGATGATTCCCCAATTATTTTTAATGATTCTTTTAATGTTCTCTGCTTCAGTGCTGTATTTTGTAACAAAATACACTCTCTCTGATGCATCACGAGGCACTCCCCTTCGCAACAAGTTCTCTCTATCAAGTAATCCAGCCCTTATACCTGCATCTTTCAGGACCTGGACGCTGTAGCCCCGATTCAAGAAACGATTCTCCAATTCAGCAGATTTGACAACAGTCTGTTTCCTGATCGCAAATTCTGCGGACTCTTTGGAATTGGCCATATGGAAAATTCTCTTTTAGCCTTTTGGGGTGAAAGCTGTCTGCTCTCAGAATGGTATTCCCATCTGTAGGCTTCCTAAAGATTGATGTGTGCAAACAACCTTTGTCATTTTTACTGATGTCGAGGTCCAAAAAATGAATGTTATCCTTGCTATACTCCATAGTTAGTTTGATGTTAGGGTTAATGCTGTTAAGGTATTGGTGGAAGGAAATAAGTTCATCTTCTGAGCCGGACCAAAAAAGGCAAACATCATCAATATAGCGTCCCCACCATATAATCCGGTCAAAGAAATGGTTATTAGAAGGATCCAAAATGAAGTCATTTTCCCATTTACCTAAGTACAAACCAGCATAGGAAGGGCTGTAGCAAGCTCCCATGGCACATCCTTTGACCTGTTTAAAAATACGGTCCTGAAAGATAAAGATGTTATGATTAAGAGTCCATTCAGTCAGTGAGACAATGAATTCTGTAGGAGGCATCTCAGTTTCAGGTCGGGTACTCAAGAAATGGTGCATAGCTGCCAAACCTTGTTCATGTTCAATGGTGGTGTAAAGAGACTCCACATCCATGGTGACTAAAAAGGAAGCTGTACCTATATTATTCAATTCCTTAATTTTGTTCAACACATCTGTGGTATCTTGAAGATAGGCTGGTTGTGATGGGTACATTTGCTGTCATCTAGTGGATATCTTTGCTCAATTGCCCTCAGCTATGTTTAGACTCTTGTTGTTCATGTTTTGCTGTGTTCTAGTGTACTATGGAATGTATTGCTTTCTTATTCTTGACACTTCGCCCAGACATATAAGGTTAGAACTACCTTTCTAAGTGTTCTGATACTTCTAGTTTGGAGTTACATTTTTATGATAACATAGCTACAGCATTTCACTTTAAAGTGTGTATACTATTGCTTACTAGGTGTGTCCAATCAATTTTAACCACTCCCCCTTCTAATTAGGGTTAATTGGAAAAGCTGTTAAACAGAGAACATTGTATTATTTCTTTGTACACCCTGATGAAGGCCATGCAGCCGAAACGCGTCGGTTTTTTAAAAACATTGTTTCTATTGAACATGCCATACTAATAAAGGCATTTTAATCAATTATATGAAGAGTGCCTTGGTCCTCCTTTCTTTTTGAAGAACAAAATAAATGTATCTGAAACCTGGAATGTATTGCATAGTCATACTCATTATTTGTATTTACTAGGATCCTTGGGGTCCAAACAGGATTAAAACAACCATCACAACGTAATAGCCACATCATACATTAGTTAAACTTCTTTGTAATGCAATGTGCTATTTAATAGTCTGTATCAAAATTCTATTTGTTATAAGGAGTGTGTAAAGGGCATTTCCTAGTGAACAAAAGTGAGAGCAGGCGTTGATCATATCAATCAAAATCATTTCAATTTATTCCAATAATTCAGGGAGACCATCTCCAGAGCAGAAGCTAAGACAAATTTAAAATTTTCCATCTTTTAAGGGATACTTTGGGATTTTGGCAATGAGGCCCTTAATCTGACTCTGGGGAAGTAGATAAACTCGCGGATACTGTTTTTTTTGTTTGTCTCTGCGTGCAGTTTGAAGGAAACCCTTATATTCTAATATCACAGCACCAATGTTCTCTAAACAACAGCCGGGTGGTCATAAAAAATAAATACATGTCTGCCTTTTTTTTTGAGTGCTCCAACTCCTTTTAACCTCAAATTAGTCCTTTTGGAAGTTTTTTTTTTCTTAAAAAAAAATATATATACTTTTTTTTTTTATACCCCCTTTTTTTCTCCCCAATTTTTCGTGGTATCCAATTGGTAGTAGTTACAGTTTTGTCTCATTGCTGCAACTCCCATACGGACTCGGGAGAGGCAAAGGTCGAGCCATGCGTCCTCCGAAACACAACCCAACCGCACTGCTTCTTGACACAATGCACATCCAACCCGGAAGCCAGCCGCACCAATGTGTCGGAGGAAACACACCGGGCGACCTGGTCAGCGTGCACTGCGCCCAGCCCACCACAGGAGTCGTGAGTGCGGGATGAGACAAGGATATCCCTGCCGGCCAAACCCACCCTAACCCGGATGACGCTGGGCCAATTGTGCGTAGCCCCATGGGCCTCCTGGTTGCGGCCGGCTGCGACAGAGCCTGGGCTCGAACCCAGAATCTGGTGACACAGCTAGCACTGCGATGCAGTGCCTTAGACCACTGTGCCACCCGGGAGGCCGGTAAGCCATTCTCAACAGCCAGAGAGGCTTGTTCAAAGTCACAACAAAAGACAGACTTTTTGCCAGCTCCTACAGAATCACAATGTTCATACGGTCATCAATATCAGTGTACCTCCAGTCTGACGTCAATCACTATCAACAAATATGAGTTTAATACATAAGATACAGCATCAATTATGAGTTTAATAAACAAGCAAAGCGTCAATACAGGATTAAGATTGAATCCTACTACACTGGCTCTGACGCTCGTCGGATGTGGCAGGGCTTGAAAACTATTACGGACTACAAAGAGAAACCCAGACGCGAGCTGCCCAGTGACGCGAGCCTACCAGACGAGCTAAATGCCTTTTGTGCTCACCTCGAGGCAAGCAACACTGAAGCATTTCTTGTCAAATTTCTTGTTAACAAACTATAGTTTTGGCAAGTCGGTTAGGACATTACTTTGTGCATGACACAAGTAATTCTTCCAACAATTGTTCACAAACAGATTATTTCACTTATAATTCACTGTATCACAATTCCAGTGGGTCAGAAGTTTACATACACTAAGTTGACTGTACCTTTAAACAGCTTGGAAAATTCCAGAAAATGATGTCATGGCTTTAGAAGCTTCTGATAGGCTAATTGACATAATTTGAGTCAATTGGAGGTGTACCTGTGTATGTATTTCAAGGCCTACCTTCAAACTCAGTGCCTCCTTGCTTGACATCATGGGAAAATCAAAAGAAATCAGCCAAGACCTCAGAAAAATAAATTGTAGACCTCCACAAGTCTGGTTCATCCTTGGGAGCAATTTCCAAATGCCTGAAGGTACCACGTTCATCTGTACAAACAATAGTACGCAAGTATAAACACCATGGGACCCCGCAGCTGTCATACTGCTCAGGAAGGAGATGCGTTCTGTCTCCTAGAGATGAACGTACTTTGGTGTGAAAAGTGCAAATCAATCCCAGAACAACAGCAAAGGACCTTGTGAAGATGCTGGAGGAAACAGGTACAAAAGTACCTATACCCACAGTAAAACTAGTTTATATCGACATTACCTGAAAGGCCGCTCAGCAAGGAAGAAGCTGTTTGCCATAATGACCATCATTATATTTGGAGGGAAATGGGGGAGCCAAAGAACACTATCCCAACTGTGAAGCACGGGGGTGGCATCATCATGTTGTGGGGGTGCTTTGCTGCAGGAGGGACTGGTGCACTTCACAAAATAGATGGCATCATGAGGATGGAAAATGATGTGGATATATTGAAGCAACATCTCATTGCATCAGTCAGGAAGTTAAAGCTTGGTCGCAAATGGGTCTTCCAAATGGACAATGACCTCAGCATACTATAAGTTGTGGCAAAATGGCTTAAGGCCAACAAAGTCAAGGTATTGAAGTGGCCATCACAAAGCCCTGACCTCAATCCCATTGAAAATTTGTGGGCAGAACTGAAAAAGTGTGTGCGAGCAAGGAGGCCTACAAAGGTGACTCAATTACACCAGCTCTGTCAGGAGGAATGGGCCAAAATTCACCCAACCTATTGTGGGAAGCTTGTGGAAGGCTACCCAAAACGTTTGACCCAAGTTAAACAATTTAAAGGCAATGCTATCAAATACTAATTGAGTGTATGTAAACTTCTGACCCACTGGGAATGTGATGAAAGAAATAAAAGCTGAAATAAATCATTCTATTATTCTGACATTTCACATAATTAAAATAAAGTGTTGATGATCCTAACTGACCTAAAACAGGGAATTTTTACTAGGATTAAATGTCAGGAATTGTGAAAAACTGATTTGAAATGTATTTGGCTAAGGTGTATGTAAACTTCCGACTTCAACTGTATATAATAGGCGGTGTCAGAGGAAAGCCCATAAAATTGTCAGAGACTCCAGTCACCCAAGTTATAGACTTTTCTCTGCTACCGCACGGCAAGCGGTACCGGAGCGCCAAGTCTAGGACCAAAAGGCTCCTCAACAGCTTCTACACCCAAGCCATAAGACTGCTGAACAATTCATAATCGCCACCGGACAATTTACATTTGTACACTGCTGCTACTCGCTGTTTGTTTGTGACCATCAACCCTTGACACACATGTTTCACAAATAGAACACTTGAAATCATATGTGTTACATAAAGGGGAAACATATAAATATGCTAAGAATTGTGTTAATTACTCTTAACTGAAATAAAGTTAATCTTAAATATTCCCCATTAGAGGGAGTGTATAAGGAGTGGTATTGTGGCAATATGTTTGTTTTGTTAGTTGGGGTCTAATTCCTAGATATGAGCTTGTTACAGTACAAGTAATTGTTCCTCTCTTTATTTGCAGGCCTGTGGGTACACCATTTGAGGATGGTAAGAGAAAAAAAGTCTAATTCAGTTTGAGTTAGCTTACAGTAATGTAAATCATCAGTTTATCATAACACCACTGTAACCCATTAACTGGTTGAAAACAATGAACTTGGCTTTCATACTTTTTCCAGTCATGCTAGCCAAGAGCAAAGACACTCTTGGTATTCTAAAGTGTGATCAATTTGAACAGGTGCATGACTGCTGCCTTTAATTATGCTGTGTGGAATCTGGAGAAAGTGCTGAGTCAGCCTTCATATTCAGGCTTATATTAGTCACGTGACAGACTGTTAGCTGTGGGGTGGACCACTTTTCTTTCTCCCTCCATTAAAGGATTAGTTTGATTAATGAGGAACGGATGTTTCTTTTTAGTAACACTAATTGTCTCTCTCTCTCTGCAGGAACTTTTAAGCTTGTGATAGAATTTTCAGAAGAGTACCCTAACAAGCCACCCACGGTTCGATTTATCTCCAAAATGTTTCACCCAAATGGTAAGAGAGTCCCTATGGACACATTCGAGATGTCCTAAATACTTAGGTCACGTTATTGATGGGAAAGTAAACTTGGTATGAACTTTTCAGCGTTTAGCTCTTCCAGCAAGTAAGCTATTCTGTTTCATGTGATTGTTTTAATTTCAAAGAAAGATGTATACACAATCCTTTTGATCTTGTAGTCTATGCAGATGGAAGTATATGTTTAGACATCCTTCAGAATCGTTGGAGCCCCACGTATGATGTGTCTTCCATTTTGACGTCTATCCAGGTAGGTTTGTAATCCTTCTCTCCTCCATCAGTCTGACATCATGAGACTACTTTGTCTGTGTGCATTTTACAAATGTAACACAGGTTCTTTATGTAGTTTACTTAATTTCTGTTTTGCAGTATGTTCTGTATAACTTTTGTTGTAATGTAGAATTGTCGTTATTTCTGCTCCTGGATATACCGTACATAAGACTCTGACACCTCACTAAAAGTGTAGGGTCGAAGAACTACACACGTTCATACCGGTACATTCGATCACAATTTCTTTTTTTTGTGTTCAAAGTCCCTGTTGGATGAGCCGAATCCTAACAGTCCAGCCAACAGCCAGGCTGCACAGCTTTATCAAGAAAACAAGCGGGAGTACGAGAAGAGAGTTTCTGCCATCGTGGAGCAGAGCTGGGTAGACTCCTAACATCTCCCCCACCCCCTCATCACTCCTATCAAATGCTTCAATCTGTCATTTACCTCATCAAGAAAATAAGTCGACATCAGAAGAACTTAAGTGCCACCAGAAAGAGAAAGTAGGGACTTTTACTTGCTTGCCAACACATTTGAAGAAAATCAATCTGATACTTGGTGTTCTTGTTACAATTTTTTTTTTTTATTGCATGATGTGAAATAAGTTATTGCTAACAGATTTTGTAATATATATTTTTTTGTTGGATTGATGCTGTTATTGTTTAGTTTCTACAGAATATTTTTTTTTTTTATCATCACTTGGTTTAAACCATTTGAGAGTATTTTGTCATATCGGCAAATTAGTAGAAATCCATAAAACATGAAGACTTGGTTAAAATAATGTATTTTCTGGGAAATTCTACAGTCTGTCGTGTAGCATAAATGTAAGATCAATTGACCAGCTATAAAGCAGACATTCTTTTGCACCCATCCTGGCAGTAGTTTCAAATTACCACCCTGAATGGAGTCACTACTATTGATTAGTGATCAAGGTAACTATGGCATTCTGCATGTCGATGATTTTTTTAAAAAATGACTTAAGTCACAAACACAAAAAAATGTCTGTCATGTGTTAATTGTATCAACTTTAAGTACAGTGGCACTTGTAATAAGAGGAGAATTTGTCTCATCTAGGAAAATGGACAGATAGTAGGCTGACTCCAACAAAAATCCTACTGTTTCGACCTGTAATTGAACAACACATCTGCTAAGCATTTTTTCACATTTTGTTACGTTACAGCCTTATTCTACAATTTAAAAAATATATATATATTCCCTTATCAATGCCCCATAATGACGAAGCAAAAACAGGTTTAGATATTTTAGCAAATGTATTTAAAATTTTAAAAAACATACCTATTTACATAAGTAGTTCAGACCCTTTGCTATGAGACTCATAATTGAGCTCAGGTGCGTCCTGTTTCCATTGCTCATCCTTGAGATGTTTCTACAACTTGATTGGAGTCCGCCTGTGGTAAATTCAAATGATTGGACATGATTTGGAAAGGCACACACCTGTCTGTATAAGGTCCCACAGTTGACAGTGCATGTACGAGCAAAAACCAAGCCATGAGGTCAAAGGAATTATCCATAGAGCTCCGAGACAGGATTGTGTCGAGGCACAGATCTGGAGGAAGGGTACCAAAACATTTATGCAGCATTGAAGGTCCCCAAGAACATAGTGGCTTTGTTTGGAACCACCAAGACTGTTCCTAGAGTATAAACTGAGCAATTGGGGGAGAAGAGCCTTGGTCAGGGAGGTGACCAAGATCCCGATGGTCACTCTGACAGAGCTCCAGAGTTCCTCTGTGGAGATGGAAGAACCTTCCAGATGGACAACCATCTCTGCTGCACTCCACCAATCAGCCCTTTATGGTAAAGTTGCCAGATGGAAGCCACTCAGTAAAAGGCACATGACAACTCGCTTGGAGTTTGCGAAAAGGCACCTAAAGGACTCTCAGACCATGAAAAACAAGATTCTTTGGCCTGAATGCCAAGCGTCACATCTGGAGGAAACCTGGAACCATCCCTACGGTGAAGCATGGTGGCAGCATCATGCTGTGGGGATGTTTTTCAGTGGCAGGGACTGGGAGACTAGTCAGGATTGAGGCGAAGATGAACGAAGCAAAGTACAGAAAGATCCTTGATGAAAACCTGCTCCAGAGTGCTCAGGACCTCAGACTGGGGGCGAAGGTTCACCTTCCAAAAGGACAATGACCCTAAGCACACAGCCAAGACAACGCAGGAGTGGTTTCGGGACAAGTCTGAATGTCCTCGAGTGGCCCAGCCAGAGACGGGACTTGATCCCGATCGAACATCTCTGGAGAGACCTGAAAATAGCTGTGCAGCGACGCTCCCCATCCAACCTGAGAGATCTTGAGAGGATCTGTATCACCAAATACAGCTGTGCCAAGCTTGTTGTTTCATACCCAAGAAGACTGCCAAATGTGCTTCAACAAAGTACTGAGTAAAGGGTCTAAATACCCATATAAATGTTTATTTTTTTTGTTTATTTTACATATATACATTTGCAGATTTGACATTGGGGTGTTGTGTGTAGATTGAGGGGGAAAACAATGTGGAAAAAGTCAAGGGGTCTGATTACTTTCCGAATGCACTGTAATAATGAGTACACTGTCCATATCCAACATTATGGAAGTCATTTTTCATATTTACTAGGGTAAATAACATCTGCTGAATATGTGTATGTGAAATAACATTTGATTTGCTATATATATATTTTTTTTACAGGATGGGTCATATTGTGGCAAGTGGTTTATTTAACCTTATATGGAGAAGGGATATGTTATACATTTTTGTGAATTCACTCAATGTATACTTATATGCTGTGTAAACAAAATAAAACATTTTTCAGACTTTGATTTCAGCTCATTTTTCTTATGTGAAGAGTGCAGCTGTGGCATGTATAATTGTTTTGTCTTTGATAGTATTATGGACTAGGGTAAATAATCCTCATCCGCTGCAACCTCGATGGGCAGTAGCAGGCAACTAGGAGAGACTCATTTGGGAAAAAGACAGTCCTCTGTCCTCTGTGACCCGGAAGTGGTTGAAGAGTGTCAATAAGTTAGTAGGTAAACGGAGAAGTGTCCTCGCCTCCCCCCGAGAAAGCACGAGTATCCTACCTGAGTCCTTCGCGGAAGAATTTTAAGATCTGTCCACCCCTTTGAATGAGCGGTTTTCGCGAAGGAGAAACACATGCACACATTTAAAAAACGATACCCTACTTATCCTTTTATCTATAAAATGTATTGCACAACTATACTGAACAATAATATAAACGCAACAATTTCAAAGATCTTACTGAGTTAGTTCATATGAGGAAATCAGTCAATTAAATGAATTCATTAGGCCCTAATCTATGGATTTCACATGACTTGAAATACAGATGTTGATCAGATACCTTAAAAAAAGGGCATCAGGATCTCGTCACGGTATTTCTGTGCATTCAAATTGCTATCAATAAAATGCAATTGTGTTTGTTGTCCGTAGCATATGTCTGCACATACCATAACCCCACTGTCACCATGGGGCACTCTGTTCACAACGTTGACATCAGCAAACCGCTCGTTTACACAACGCCATACATGCTGTCGGCCATCTGCCCGTATCAGTTGAAACCAGGATTCATCTGTGAAGAGCACACTTCTCCAGCGTGCCAGTGGTCATCGAAGGTCAGCATTTGCCCACTGAAGTCAGTTACGACGCCAAACGGCAGTCGGGTCAAGACCCTGGTAAGGACGACGAGCACCCAGATGAGCTTCCCTGAGACGGCTTCTGACAGTTTGTGCAGAAATATTTTGTGTAAACCCACAGTTTCATCAGCTGTCCGGGTGGCTAGTCTCAGATGATGCTGCAGGTGAAGAAGCTGGATGTGGAGGTCCTGGGCTGGCGTGTTTACACGTGGTCTGCGGTTGTGAGGCTGATTGGACGTACTGCCAAATGATCTAAAGTGACATTGGAGGCAGCTTATGGTAGAGAAATTAACATTCAACTCTCAGGTAACAGCTCTGGTGGACATTCCTGCAGTCAGCATGTCAATTTGCACGCTCCCTCAAAACTTGAGACATCTGTGGCATTGTGTGTGACAAAACTGCACATTTTAGAGTGGCCTATTATTGTCCCCAGCACAAGATGCACCTATATAATGATCATGCTGTTTAATCAGCGTATTGATATGCCACACCTCAGGTGGATGGATTATCTTGGCAAAGGAGAAATGCTCACTAACAGGGATGAAAACAAGTTTGAGAGAAATATGCTATTTGTGCGTATGGAACATTTATGGGATTTTTTTATTTCAGCTCATAAAACATGGGACCAACACTTTACATGTTGCATTTATATTTTAGTAGTAGAGCAGACTGGTCTGGATCATCCCTGGCAGGCAGGGGGCAGTGTTTCCCTTACTGCTCAGTGGTTAAGCACCAGGGCCATATACCAGCATAGACTTCAGAAAGCACATTGGAGCAGAAGATCTGAGGTTCTGAGGAGGCAAGGCATGGAATCAAGGATAGTTCACTCTGGGATAATTAGGGAGAACTGAGGAATGTGTAAAGACCACATGGAAAGCCCTTTTCTGTACCCCTCCCTTGATTTGAATGTGAGATTATATTATTATTATTATGTTAAAATTGTAACTCATCATATGGCATATTTCTGGCCTTACAATGTTTATTCTTGCAACATGTTCTCACCCATGGTATTCAGATAATGGCCATTGTCAAGTACATTAGATATTGAAGCAGGCCAATCAACAAAAATTATTTTAATGTATAAAATGTTTCAAAAGTTATTGCTTATGTTACGTTTGTTGTAATACCTAATTAAAAAACAATATACTTGCATGTTAAGAAAACAACATTTTAAAATCATATGCATCTGGAAAAAGGAAAGTTGGACAGTAAGGTAATCTATCCATAACAGACCAGGTCCTCCAATCATCGTTTCTGAAGGAGAGGGAGAGAGAGAATGGTTATTGTGGTGTCCTAACAGTGTTACCTTGCCTCTGTGTCTGTGATCACTGACTTGAATGAAGCAGATAGGAGAAAGTGATATGTTGGAAGGACTAGTCTAAGACAAGACAAAAAGATGAGGAATTATTTTGGTATGAAATAGAACTTACCTGGTTTTTCATTATCTCATCTCTGGTTTTGAAAACAGGGGCATCCTCCACCACAATTCCTTCAGCCATTTCCTTCATTTTCTCCAGGAGGTCTGGACTGTATCTGAGAGAGCATGCAGAAACAGAAGTTGGTTACATTAGTTACAGAAGTTAGTAATGTAACTAGTTACATTAGTTAGTTACAGAAGTTAGTTACATGATGGTATGCTAGAATGCATTTTAGCTAAATAACACAACTCATGTACCGGTAGTCAATGCACGTGAAGTGTATTATTGTTTACTCACCGACAGCCAAGAAACACGTTGTTGGCCCATACCATGGACAATGCTAGCAGCTGGTCAATGTGTGGGTCCTCAAAGTCGTTTATATTTCTGAATAGGAATTCCCTCCTGGCCTTCCAGTGTTTTTCACTCTCTGAGATGCCACGATATGTATCTACAAGCGTGGCCAAATGCCTGTTTTGTTCAATGAATTCCTCGATTTCCACCTGGGCCATTTCGACAAGTAACCCACGCTTCCGTACTACAAAATGCGTCTTGCAGAGAGGAAGGCAGGAAGCTGGTGCGAAAGTCCCAGCAAAGACAGTACAGTATGAAGATCGGCTAAAACTTGTTTTTATTTTTTATTATTATTAAACAGTAACATGCAAAACACAAAAAAACTGAACAGCCAGAGGGATTACACAGAGAAATAATATAGACATGTAGCGAATCATTTTTTAGACATTTTGTTTTGTATACGTTTTAATGATTCTAAATAGTTTTCCAAATCAGATGAAATTTAATTTTTTGCCTTTTTCTTCATAAATGTTGGTTTATGTATGAGACTGTTTCCTAATAAAATAAATAGATTTATGACATACTGACGTTCAATTGTGGAATCAGTGTAGTGAACTAATATGTCAAAATTTCAATGGTGGTATGCATTTTGTTGCCAAGATATATTTTTACATCAGTCCAGAACACCTCACTATGTAAACAATTACACAATAAGTGTTCAATAGATTCAGTTTCTAGTTCACAAAAACTGCATTCACTTGTAACATCAAGTATATATTTAGAAATCAAGCTATTACATGGGTAGAGTCTATGGATCATCTTAAAGGAGATCTCATTTACTTTATTGGTCACCATACACTTGTGTGGGGTGAGCCAAGCATGTCTCCAGTTCACATCAAATGATGAAGCCCAACAAAATATTGCAGAAGGAATAGAATTCCTGTAGAAAGTATCCCTTATTAAACAAGTATTGAATCTATTATCTAGTAAACCTATGCCATTCACCTAGATATCGCTTGCAATAGGAGATGTTACAAAATATGCATTATTCTGAAGTAAATATTTTATCCCACTAGGTATAGCTTTTATAGCAGTGTCATATGCTTGAAACTTCAAAGTTGTATCTTTCCATAAATTCTCTCTGTGTAAATAGATTCCCACTAATACCAAATAATTGGCTGACAAGGATAATGTTTTTCGAGAACCAGTTACGGTAAAATAACATCTTGTTTCTATCGAATATCGACCCATTATTCCAAATAAAACATTTATGAGGTGAAAAGTTGGGTTTATACAACAAAGCCCAGCACGTCAAAGACTGCTTGTAGATCGGCTAAAACTACTTCTCCAATGGAAAGCCCCTTCTTCTATGGCTTTTATGGCAGATTACAACCCCAAAACGTGTACTACCGCCACCAACTGGACGGGGTTGAAAAAACAAGGTACAAATAAAACCCATTCGTGATAGGGAAAACTAACTTAATCCACCCAAAATAAAAAGCAGGCTCCAGCGGCAGAGTCGATTTCCGCGCTTATAAACCCTGGGTCGTTACACTATTAAAAAAAAACACATTGATAAAACCAAAACCTCCCACTTCTTCCTTCCTTCAAATCTCCATATCTCCCTCCTCAGGCTCTATGATCTGAGAGGGTGGTACGGCTTGTGACAATCCTCCATGCAACTCCTCCACCGAGAAGTCTTTCAGTCCCAGGAACCGTTCTGCCACATCCATAATTATATCTATTCCCCACTTTGACAGTGCCATTAATCACCAGAGCTATAAAGACCACCTAATTAACATATCTGGGTCCTGTACCACCCTCTCAGGTCATTAATGGCAACCCCTGTAGCCTTCAGTGAAGGCCTATCCGCCACAATTTGACTCTTCAGGAGCACCATTCGAACCCTCATCCCTTTTACCATTCCAAAGACATAGCTTCATGGTTCCCACCACAATTGCAACACGTCACATTTTCATCAATTTTCGGATCTTTTCCACAGGTTGAACATCTCGGCTTCTCCCTTCTGCAAACACTTGAAACATTTCCCAAAGCTTTACAATGATCAACACCGCATTGGTCTTGGAATAAATTCTCTGACTCTGTAGTTTGCACTTGAGAGACTCCATATAAAAAATAAAAAAATAACAGATAGGCTCTTCACTTTTTATTCATTCAACACACGATTCATCCGACGAGCATCAACCCCTCCAGGAAGAGACACAAGACACATCAAACTTCTCAAATCGGGTGAGACTCAGCACAACCTCATACTGATTCTCAGAAGAACAACAACAACAAAAAGCCCACCTCTCGTGATAATATAAATCATTGACCACACTTGTAGGCGATGTCATGGCGACGTTGGCTAGCAAAACTCATGCGTAGAACACGTCCTCGGGTCTAACGGTCGTCTCGCACCAAACTGCGCATGTGCATACGGTCAACTCTATGGCACTCCTTCGATATAAAGTATTTTTTTTTACAAAAATGAAAACGTGTCACTTTTACGAGGTTGGAGTAATAACATATTTAAATACTTAAGAAATTGCCTCGAAACTAGGTTGTGTTGTGTTTAGATTTCGAGAAAATTAACAACTAAGGAAGAATTTGTCACTTCTCGCATTGACTTCTCAAACCCCAAACCCCGTTTGGTCTGTTTCGCAAGCGTCCCCGGAAGTTTAGCGATGTTGCACCTCTGGGTTGAGAAACTCTGTGGTACCAGTGTTTATTACAGCGCCATCCTGTGACCGAACAGAGAACAACATTTTCAAAATGTCTGCACTACTATTTACTGGTACTGGATGATTGTTTTTTAAATCATTAAATTGACTCCCTAACTTGTGTACAAATATACCCTGCTTTATGTGCATCAGCCACTCTGTAGCCTCTGCTAATAAATATGGACCTTTTAAGCACATGATGTAAAACCCTTGCCCTGACTTTGCCAAGTTGTTGGTTCAAACACAGCTTCAGCTGCTCCCACTCTATTTCAACAGATGTATCCAATTCAACTCTGCAATGCAATTAAGGAGATAATTGTGGGTTAGGGGAACACATAAGAATTGTGTGACCTATTCTAATTCATAGCATTCCCAGAAAGCATGGATTATTGAGTCATTCTTAGTTTTACACTGAAGACATGACTCTGCCATGGTGCTGTAGAATTTGTGAATTTTGTCTCTTGTATAATACATCGTATACATTAGCATAGAATAAAGAATACATTGTTTCGGAGTACTTCTACATGAATGTGGATGCTACCATGATTATGGATAATCATGAATGAGTCGTGAATAACGATGAGTAAATAAGTTACAGATGCTAACCTCACACCATTACCAATAACAGGGGAGGTTTGGCATTTTTGGGGGGGGTAGAATTGTATTGTGCTGTAGAATTTGTGAGTTTTGACTTGTATAATAAATTCTATACATTAGCATAGAATAAGAATACAATGTTTCTGAGTAATTCTACATTAATGTGGATGCTACCACGATTATGGATAATGCTGAATGAGTCGTGAATAATGATGAGTGAAAAAGTTAGATGCTAACCTCACTGCTTTTTTTGTGTGTGGGGGGGATATTTATGCCTCTAACTTTCTCACTCATCATTATTCACAATTCATGAATGATTATCATGTTAGCATCCACATTAATGTAGAAGTGTTCAGAAACATATTATATTCTTATTTACAGTAAAACTGACTCCAAAATGACACAATACATAATTGACCATTCATTTCTATTTCTATTTGGCACAACATGATCTGAAACACAACCAAAACAAACTGAAATGCGGTTTTAGAAAAAAGGGTTCCAAAAGGGTTCTTCGACTGACCCCATAGAAGAACCCATTTTGGTTCTAGGTAGAACTCTTCTGGGTTCCATGTAGAACCCTCTATGTAAAGGGTTCTACATGGAACTCAACAGGGTTCTTCAAAGGGTTCTCCTATGGGGACAGCTGAAGAACCCTTTTAGGTTCTAGAAAGCACCTTTTTTTCTAAGAGAGCAGGAATATAGGGCAACATACAAAACTTTTACTTTAATACACTACAAATTAGTTTGTCCAAATACGTATGACACCTACAAATGGGGGGGACTAGATACATAAAGTGCTTTAATTTCTAAACAGTAAAACAGATATGTATGAAAATACCCTAAAATAAAAGGCTGAAAATCTGTACTGTCGCCTCATATACAATAATTTATCTAAAATCCAAAATACTGGAATATAGAGCAAAATTAAAAGTTTTAGTTTAACTGACCAAATAAATATGTAGGGGTGGGGGGGTGTACCTGGTATGACAATCTATGCCACCTAAAGCATTTTTTTGGACTGCGAGTCTGTGACCTATATACAGTATCACTCTTACATCACTCCTTTACCCATTTGCCAAAAAACATCAGATAAAGTAAGAAGCTATATTCTATTTTGTCACTTGACCTTAGAGAAAGAAAGCCTTTAAAAATGAACATTGTGACATATCAAAAATAAATGATGATATCTTCCCAACCCCAAACTCAGGTTACAGGATTACTACCAGGCTACGAGCCAAAATAAATAAAGGCCTTTTTTTTTTTCAAAGGCAGGTTTGAATGGAAACCATCCAAGAACATACTGACACATCCTTGGCTGCCTCTTCATGTGACCAGGGCCCCCTTACAGACATGCCAGGAACAAGATCAGAGAGAAATACTTTACAATTCCATCAGTTCTGAGGGAGACCACCCTACCTCACTCTGTCTATATAAACAGGTTGGGACAGCATCCTGACAGGTATGAATGGAACAAGACAGGGGATGAAGGCAAAAGTGTAATAGAACATGTAGGTAGGTCTTCCCCTTCATTTGTTATGAGGAGGGTGTCACTTCACTTGACATCTTGAGACGTCTCCCCTTCACAGTGTCAAATATTTTATATTAATTGCTCATTTTTGGTTATTCTCCGTGATCACGCTCTCCGTAGCCGACGGGAACAAGACCTTTAAACAGGTCGACATTCACAAGGCCGCGGGGACAGACGGATTACCAGGACGTGTACTCAGAGCATGCGCGGACCAACTGGCAAGTGTCTTCACTGACATTTTCAACCTCTCCCTGACCGAGTCTGTAATACCAACATGTTTCAAGCAGACCCCCAAAGTGCCTGTGCCCAAGAAAGTGAATGTAACCTGCCTAAATGTCTACCTCCCCGTAGCACTCACGTCAGTAGCCATGAAGTGCTTTGAAAGGCTGGTCATGGCTCATATCAACACCATCATCCTGGAAACCCTAGACCCACTCCATTTCACATTCCACCCCAACAGATCCACAGATGACGCAATCTCAATCACACTCCACACTGCCCTTTCTCACCTGGACAAAAGGAACCTATGTGAGAATGCTGTTCATTGACTACAGCTCAGCGTTCAACACCATAGAGCGCACAAAGCTCATCACTACGCTAAGGACCCTGGGACTAAACACCTCCCTCTTCAACTGGATCCTGGACTTCCTGACGGGCCGCCCCCAGGTGGTGAGGGTAGGCAACAACACATCTGCCACGTTGATCATCAACACGGGGGCCCCTCAGGGGTGCGTGCTTAGTCCCCTCCTGTACTCACTGTTCACCCACGACTGCGTGGCCAAGCACGACTCCTACACCATGATCACTGACAACGATGAGACAACCTATAGGGAGGAGGTCAGAGACCTGGCAGTGTGGTGCCATGACAACAACCTCTCCCTTGATGTGAGCAAGACAAAGGAGATGATCGCGGACTACAGGAAAAGGAGGGCCGAACACGCCCCCATTCACATCAACGGGGCCATAGTGGAGCGGGTCGAGAGTTTCAAATCCCTTGGGGTCCACATCACCAACAATCTATCGTGGTCCAAACACATCAAGAAACTCATGAAGAGGGCATGACAATGCCTTTTTCCCCTCAGGAGACTTGGTATGGGATTTGGTATGGGTCCCCAGATCCTCAAAATGTTATACAGCTGCACCATCGAGAGCATCCTGACCGGTTGCATCACCACTTAGTATGGCAACTGCTTGGCATCCGACCGTAAGGCGCTCCTCCCAGTGGTTAAAATACAATGAGGTGCACACATTCCTATCTCAATCTCCATCAAAAATATCTGCAATCTTGATTATATTAAATATGGGCAGCTTACAACCCATGCAAGTCCCCATTTGATCCCCATTCTGTTTATAGCCACATGGCATACCTCTTCACTCAGCATAAAATACACAATGATGCTGAAATAATACACTGTTCCAAGAGGCTTGGCAACACATATTTTTGATGAGTCATCTAATGTATGCTTAGTCAAGAGAAAACTGTAATTGGGAGACATGGAGACAACAGGTAGCCTTTTCAGCAGCATGCTGGGAATGAGCCAAGGAAGAAGTATTACCCCCCCACTCCAATATCACACGGGCCCTGGTCAAAAGTAGTGCAGCATATAGGGAATAGGGAGCCATTTGGGACGCAGCCTGAGAATTGAATACAGATGGAGATAGTAGATCTCAATCATCAGCTTCTGACTCAGGAGACAATGATTACATCTTCATACCTCGGTTTAAAACATTGCACCCTTTTAAATCACAGTTTTTTTAAGGCTGTGCCATATCATTATACAATACTGCTGTGCTGATGATCTCTATAGGGATTTAAAGTATGAAAGGGCTGTAATGCAAAAAAATCTACGGATGGCCTAGATAATTCTAGGAGTCTAGACCATAATGAAACAAATTTGAGGATCTGTCTTTCTTTCTGCAGGCGTTTCAGTCTGTCAGTCTCCCAGGTTTGTCAGGCTGCCCTAGAATGACCTCTGAACTATCAGAATCGGCACCAATTATACAGTCCCGACAAGCAGTTTGTTGTAATATTATCCAATACAGTGGCATTGATGTAGGTAGCTGACATTTGGACGCCCTGGCCTGATCAAAAGCCTATTGGATGCCACAATCAAACCAAAAGGACATACAGTACCTTGAATGAAAGAGAACCACAACTTACACTAACCACAGGCCCTTCTAATGAGAGGAGGGTTACGTCCCATTTGGCACCATATTCCTTTTAAAGTGTATATAGGGAATAGTTTGCCATTTGGGACAGACATGATATATGTTGCATGGCTGAATTTGCTAAATAAACGATGAGTCCAGCAGACAGTAAATTAACGGTCAGTACAATCAAATACCCATGGAGTGGCATTGTATGTTTTCTCAAGGGACTTAACCCACCTGTGGTGCGGGCAGGCTGCTACAGCACATTTGAATCTGTGCCAGAAAAAGCTAGTGTGTCTTTCATTTGGGGGGGGGGGGGGGGGGGGGTAATTGGTACACTAATACAGGACTATTAAATGCCCAGTGCACTACTTATGTGAAAAAAAATATTTATTTAAAAAAATACGTTTTTTTTTTTTTTCAGAGAGTGCTGCGGCACCCTCACTTCCCGCGGTTATGTGAGATGGGTAAAGAAAGGCCTGCACCGCTTGTATTTTCATGCGTGCCAAGGGTGCAAATAAATATATGATGTCAGAAACACAACAACAATCATTGATAGAGAAAAAAAAATACTGCCATGCATCATTGGCTGGGTGGCCACCGAGCAGCAGGAGAGGGCACGCGCAATAACATGAAGGTGCGTGCGATTACTACCAGACACACAGTAACCCTCACCGGAGACTAGCTGTAAAAATATACTAAGGTTAAGACAACCCAATAATTCCATGCAGAGCGTTTGATGTCGAACTTTCTGTAATGGTATTCATTTCCATTCAATTTCGCTCCGGCCCAGGTCCAATGAATTTGTTTCTTTTCGAACGCTTCTGCATGGGAATTGTACAATGTCCCTTTTTTAGCTTCAACCGAGACTGGTGGAGATCCGACAAAATACACATCACTCCTAATAGAAAGTAGTAAATGCCGTGGAACTGATATCGCTTGTCTGTGTGAACTAACAGCATGGCTTGGAGTGGATTGAATAGGCTATTAAAACGTTTGAAAGTAAGACTAACGTTATTTCCATGTTTCTTTAATGTCTTTCTTATTACGAAAGGAAATATGAATAGCCCCAAAAAAATCCTCGGTAAATGGCCAATTATTGAGCAGATATTACTAAAACAAACCGCTTACACTAAACGGTGGCTTTCACTTTCAAACGAGTGATAGGCGAAGAATATAATTCCATTTGATTTCTATTTCAGGTTTTTTAGCCCGTTTGGCGAAATTAACCCACCGTAAAGATATTTGAATCGGCTTTCAGTAACGGCAAATTTAAAGTACGTCATTAATATGGCGCCAAAAGAGTTTAAAGTATGAGCTTATTTTGTTGTGAGGTTGCAGAACCCTCGCGCAAGAGGGAGAACATGAGCGGGCGGGAGGGGAAGCGAATGGGCAGGCGATGGTTTTTCGGCAGAACGTCTCAAAACTAGCTTGCAACATTTCATTCCATGAAAATGAAGCATATTTTTTATTTTTTCCCCCCCCCTTACTGGATCTGAAAACACACTCACGTGACAAATCGGGACCTGGGGGATATCACATTGGACTATTTTCAAATGCGACATGGCTTTGAAAATGATATTTGTTAGCTTACCTTGCTGTACCCGGCATAGCTTTAGCTTACATTAGAAGTGACTCGCTGGCTGCAGCTCGAGGCTGTCTTGCAAGCCGTTAGACAATTTGGATTTATGGATGATACTCCTAAAGTCTGCTAAAGGTAGCTAACAGTTAGCTACATTAACTGTATTTAGCTGAGAACTGCGAAGGCGGCCATCGCAGTTTTGTTGAATAATATGTTATGCTGCCGGATAGACTTTCTAATGGATTAAATTTGTAAATTGCTACTTTTTTTATTTTGACTCTCTTGGGAGAGCATCTGATCGACGTGCTGTCACCACAGCCTCGCAGGCACGTCCTGTCACCAACGTGGATAGTCGGTGGGCTAACGTTAACTAGCTAACTAGCTAGGGTAGTTGCACTGGAATTTTGACCACCGTGAAGTTCACTGTCACTACATGTGGTTAACTTCAAATGATTTCGTGATTTCTCATCGTCCAGAGTCGAGGACGTTTTCGCCATCGGAAGCTGACTGCAATCAAGGTAAAAAGGTAGGTTAGATTTTGGTTTCTTCCCCCAAGAAGTACAGTAGTAGCATGTAACATTAGCACAGGGGGGAAAAAAAAGCACACTTCCAGAGCTGGTAGTGAAATGTGTAACGTTAGTGCATGTGGGTCAGATGGTCGTGATAGCCAGACGAATAGTTAACACGAGAAGATCATTCAACTGCAACTTCTTATTTTCTAAAATATGAAAATGTCAGGTCCCAGTTCACAAGCAATGTTAGCAACGCCAACTACGCAGCGAGTATTATTTACAGGCGGGCGGTCATAGCTATGTTCACCGCTGTTATGAAATAATTTTGGTAGCGGGATTTTCCTGAAGTGCTCTTGCATAACATGCTTCAGTGAGACAAATGGCTAATTATTTTGTTGAATTCGAAGAAATTATTGACAACTTATGCAAGAGTCGTGCAAGTGTGTATGTGTGTCGCGACGAGGGACCGCGTCTCGCCAACATATGGCGCTGAAAATGCACATGCTGGGCTAATGACGAGTGATCGGATGTTATCTGCCCGTTGAAAAGATCAAATGAGCAGCATTTTGGTAATAACGATTGCGCTATAAAACTGTGATTTGTCTAAAGTTACTGTTACCATCCAGTGTCGCTCGCTTGTGGGTTTGAAATCGCACGTGAACGCCAATTGCGTTCCCAAGAAGTGGAGTGTGTATTTCGGAAGGCTAAGCACGCACCTATCTAAGAATTAGAACAAGCTTGTTAACTCTCCTCTCCTCTCCCCTCCCTCGCTGGCTCTTGCTGTGGGGGGGGAGTGGCTATTGTTTACCTTCAGAAACTCTGCGCTCATAGATCAGGGGGTGGGCCTGGTGTTGGTGCTGCGCATGGCGAGTAGAGGGACAGAGCAGCATCTTGATCATTCCCATTTTAAGAAACAAGAACTTGATGTTCATAATCAGATATATTTGGGATCAAGCTATTTCCAGTGTTTTGAATTACACGTTGAGACTCTCGTAAGTTGCCACGCGCTGATATCTTTGACAGTTGTGAGGGGGGGGCTCACATTTTATATTTTCAGTTCTTATTGGGAGAGGGGTTTTGGTTTGTTAATGGGGGCGGGGGGCAATGTATGTGAAGTTTACTTTACAGCGCATAACCTCGAGTACATTCAAATGTTATTATTATGTATTATGGTCCTCTTTAATAACAAACAAGTAAAGATTTCTTACAATCCATTACCTCCAGTGATTCAGAGTAGTAGACTGTGCAATCCATCCTGCTTCTCTTATTGCACAAATGTAATTGAACTGGTCCCTTCCTTTAATCAATTAAGTCTGAATCATGTAGGGACCCAGTTGTGACAGCTCTACCCCCCCCCCCCCCCCCCCCCACACACATGAAACAGGAGATGAGTCATGGTATGGGAGCATATAAGAGCTCTCTCTCTCTCTCAATTGCATTTCAATTCAAAGGGCTTTATTGGCATGGGGAAACATGTTTACATTGCCAAAGCAATTGAAAATAGATGATAAACAAAACTGAAATGAACAGTAAACATTACACTCACAAGTTTCAAAGTAATAGACATTTCAAATATTATATTACATCTATGTACAGTGTTGTAACAATGTGCAAATAGTTGAAGTACAAAAGGGGAAATAAATAAACGGATAAATATAGGTTGTATTTACAATAGTGTTTGTGCTTCGCTGGTTACTCATTTCTTGTGGCAACATGTCACACATCTTGCTGCTGTGATGGCACACTGTGGTAATAGATATGAGTTTATCAAAATTTTATTTGTGTTTCGAATTCTTTGTGGGTCTGTGTAATCTGAGGGAAATGCACCACATGACCAAAAGTATGTGGACACCTGCTCGTCGAACATCTCATTCCAAATCATGGGTATTTAATATGGAGTTGGTCCCCCCCCCCTATTTCTGCTATAACAGCCTCCACTCTTTTGGGAAACCTTTCCACTAGATATTGGAAAATTGCTTCCATTCAGCCACGAGCATTCGTTAGGTCGCACTGATGTTGGGTGAGTAGGCCTGGCTTGCAGTCGGCGTTCCATTTCATCCCAAAGGTTTTCGATGGGGTTGAGGTCAGGGCTCTGTGCAGGCCAGTCAAGTTCTTCCACATCGATCTTGAAAAAACATTTCTGTATGGACCTCGCTTTGTGCACGGGGGCATTGTCATGCTGAAACAGGGAAGGGCCTCCCCAAACTGTTTCCACAAAGTTGGAAGCACAGAATCGTCTAGAATGTCATTGTATGCTGTAATGCTACGCCTTGACCACACCGACAGTCATTGCGCAAAATAGTACGCAGCATCATCTGGATATGTAGCCTAGTGGTTAGAGCGTTGGACCAGTAACCGAAAGGTTGCCAGATCAAATCCCTCAGCTGACAAGGTAAAAATCTGTCGTTCTGCCCCTGAACAAGGCAGTTAACCCACTGTTCCTAGGCCGTCATTGTAAATAAGAAGTTCACTGACTTGCCAAGTTAAATGAATAAAAATGTGTGCAACAAAAGTTCAACGTTCACTTTCTGCTACGATTTCTGTCAAACCGTCTACGCACACGTTCAATAAATCCAATGTACGCACTGCAACTGCCTCTGCAACGCTGCAAAGCAAACGCAGCGTTCTATTGGATATTAATGTACTTCTGGTGTACCAAAATGCAGTGATGCGGTCGGTGAGATCGAGGTGTTACGATTTCCCTACACTGGAACTTAGGGGCCTAGCCCGAACCATGAAAAACAGCCCCAGACCATTATTCCTTCTCCACCAGACTTTACAGTTGGCTTTATGCATTGGGGCAGGTAGCATTCTCCTGGCAGCCGCCAAACCCAGATTCATCCATTGGACTGCCAGATGGTGAAGTGTGATTCATCACTCCAGAGAATGCGTTTCCACTGCTCCAGAGTCCAATGGTGGCGAGTTTTACACCACTCCAGCCTACGCTTGGCTTTGCGCATGGTGATCTTAGGCTTGTGTGCGACTGCTTGGCCATGGAAACCCATTTCATTAAGCCCCCTAGCGAACTATTTTTGTGCTGACTTTGCTTCCAGTTGCAGTTTGGAACTTGGAAGTGAGTTTTGCCACCGAGGACAGATAATTTTTTTATGCGCTTCAGCACTCGGCGGTCTAGTTCTGTGCACTTGTGTGGCCTACCACTTTGCGGCTGAGCCGTTGCTGCTCCTAGACATTTCCACTTTGCAATAACAGCACTTACAGTTGACCGGGGCAGCTCTAGCAGGGAAGAAATTTGACGAACTGACTTGTTAGAAAGGTGGCATCCTATGACTGCCACGTTGACAATCACTGAGCTCTTCAGTAAGGCCATTCTACTGCCAATGTTTATCTATGGAGTTTGCACGTCTGTGTGCTCGATTTTTATACACCTGTCAGCAACGGGTGTGGCTGAAATAGCCGAATCCGCTAATTATAAGGGGTGTCCATATACTTTTGTGTGTGTGTGTGTATATAGTGTACGTGTCTAATATGGTCAAACATTTGGCAGGACGTTAGGAAGTGCATCTCTCTCTCCTCTCTCGGTCATATACTCTTACCTAGAAAAACACCATTGATTACATGGAGAGGGGGTGGGGGTCGCTCGGGGGGAGTGTGTACATGTGTGTTAGTAATCTATGTTACAGGTGTGTGTGTGTGTGTGTGTGTGTGTGTGTGTGTGTGTGTGTTAGTAGCACTCTCTGACTGGTTGAAAAAAGGGGGTACCTCACATGATCTGCAGTATGGTATTAGCAGCTACTCCACGGGGGGTTCATGGATGGAGTCACTGACTGCTGCTCATGTCATTTTAACATCCCTCCAACTGTACACACATACTCGCCCAGTAACCTCCCCAAGCAATGTGTGTGTTGCTGATAGGTGTCAAGGGAGGGAGATGACATCCACGCAGGGGGGGAAGGAATAGGAAGGGTAAGAGTTCAGGTGGGCATTTGAGCTTCAGCAAAGAAGGGGAAGCAATTTTATTTATGCTCCTTTTAATTTTTTTTTAAAATTAATTAATTATTTATTTTTTTGGGGTGCTCCAACTCCTTTTTACCTCGAATTGGTCCCTATTTTGTATGTTTATTTTTTTTCTCTCTTGGTAAGGCATTCTCATGAATAGGAATGGTTGTTGGCTTGAGCTCATTTCATCGTCCCTGGCTGTTTATCTCCTTACATGTGTAGCGGTGTGTGTTGTAGCCTGTGCGTGTGTGACCATGTACTTGCATGTTTGTGCTTGTTTGTGTGTAAGCGTGTGCATGCATCATGTTTACGTAAGAACGTTTGTGTGTGTGTGTGTGCTTTCATGTCTCTTGTGTGTGTGTTCTCTGCTGCGGATGGCCCTGCTGTGGCCTGGAATGGATGCTCATTAACTGAGCCTGTCAAGGTCTCAGTGGGAGCCTGCTGTTCAGTGGGCAGAGGGCGGATGAAATCTCTGGAAACGCCAGGAGATGAATGTCTTTCACCCGGCCCGGTGACTCACCAATTGTTATTGAAATATAATTGCGGAGCGGGGGTATGATGCAGGAGGAATGGAAAATGTAGTTTATTTTCTCCCCTCGGCTGTGAGGCAGGATTGGAACACAAAACACACAGGCTAAACAAACATACATGCAACACATTTCAAAAGGCTTTTTTTGTTGTTGGAATAACGGCGTTCCATGCTTTCTTTGACACTGTCCTTCTGAATAAGGGAAATAATAAAGCCAAGCTCCTGTGGCAGTACTGAAAAAATTATATTGTCAAACTACTGGTTCTGTCCCAAATGGTACCCTATTCCCTACATAGTGCACTACTTTTGGCCAGAGCCCTATGGGCCCTTTTATATAAAAAAAGAAGTGCGCTATAAATTGATGCCGTTGGGTACGCAAACTGTGTACCAGACCTTGGATAGAACGCAAGTCCCCAGCCTGTTCAAGAAGGTAATCGGAGGCTTTGCTGATGGTGATACAGTAGGTGGTTGTCAGGTGGCTGTCTTTCCCCCCTGCCCTTTTCACCTTGCATCAAAGCCAGGTAGATTACCCAGCATCTCTAGTTTCCCGGCACATGAAAAGGCTTGAAAAACGGTCCATTTTTATGCCTGCCGGCAGTGCCTGATTACACCAGTCAGTAGCCTCTGTAAAGCAAGTCGTCTTTAAAAAGCACCAAGCTTTGGGTTCGTGTCTGTATTTACTGCTGTCCGCTAATAATAAACACAACACCAACCCTTTTACAAGGATAAACATCCAAAAAAGCAGCGTTCATTCTCTGATGGCAACAAATGGTCAAGGCCACAATTTTAGCAATGAAAGGAAAAGATAAACGACAATTGGTCCCCTAGGTTTGAACTAATTATTCACCTCAAGGTAACACAAGTGTCCAGCCAGGAAACTTAAATGGTTGGACATGCAGACATATGCTTGCTTGGGCCCCTGTTGTAAATGAGGGATGGGGGGTAGGGGGTGGGGGGTAAACAGGGTGGTGGTGGGAGGAGGAAGATAAACAGGGCGGTAGCCAGGCCCATGTTAGTGTGAGTGAAGGGCACTGTGCACTCCTCCATCCCTCACTGGGGCTAATGAACTCCTGATGGCAGGGGAGGTGAGAGCAGGGGGATTAATCTCCTCTTTTCCTCCTGCACCAGCCCTCCTCTCCTTCTTCCCTGGTTTTGGCACTCAGGTCCCTTTCATTGTTTGTCAGCACTTTCAGGAGAGAGAGAGAGAGAGACTGTAGAAAATGATTTGGTCCTGGCCTTCTCTCTTCCACCTCTTTTAAAAAAAACGTATTTATTATTTTTTTTTCCCCATAATGCAGCAGCGTCAATAAATATTGTCTTAATATCTGTGGTTGGACCGGATCCGTGAAGGCGACGTTAAAGGAAATCCATGACAAGTTTGTTGTTCGTATGTTGGGCTGGTCCCCTGGGGTCGCTGCTGAGGTCATTCAGTGAGGGTGCGGTTGTGTCCCGACATGGCATCCTATTGGCTATGGTCAAAAGTAGTGCACTAAATAGGGAATAGGGTGCCATTTGAAACAGCGGCAGAATCCTCATGGGAGAGTAGCCTGCGACCATGCCACACAACGTAGCCCTGGAAGGTGGGGGATCTCACAGCGTGACCTCGCCGCAGACCAAATGTACCCTAGGGAGCAGGCAGCAAGCAAAATGAGCAACAAAGATATCATGGATTTAGAGGTTTGATGAAGAAGCTAACGACACACGGCTGTGTCTCAATAGCAATAAAACACCGGTCTCATGAACAATCTTTTAAGCACAAGCCCACATGCTAGTGAGTAGCCAGCTAATCTGTATATTTCAAGTGTATGGTATGTATGCGCTAGCTAACAAGGTAGAACATTTTGAACTGATATGAATAGACCCTTCTGTCTTTCTCCAACTGTTTGAACAGCATGTTAGCCTGTCCAATTTGTTCAGGTGTTGAAATCAAGTGGGCTACCTTTATTTCTCAGAATGAGAATTAGTTGGCAATTTCTTATAATTGTTTCATTTTATTGAACATTTATAAAACACAGCCTAGATAGCTAGTATAACGGTCTTTGGCTAAAATGTAGCTAGCGGTACAGCAGTGCTGCACTCGAAAAACTGAGCATACATTTTCCAGAATCAATGTAAATTGATACTCCTGTTTTGGTAGTGTCTGCTCTGCACGCAGTTTGAGGAGTTGAGACATAAAAAGGGTATCATAAGAAAGGTTAACTTCTCTATTACAGTAAAATAATGTTTGTCTTTCGGTGTCCATATGATCGATTTTGTTGGACAAAATCTCAAATACAAATAACAAGTTGAGACCGCTTGTCAGAGAGGAAGAAGTGATCCCTCATCTTTGTTGGGGGGGTGTGTGAGAGAGAGAGAGAGAATGGGAAGGTGCACAATCACAGCAGAAGGAGCAAAGGAGACGAGACCGAGAAGAAGTGGACATAAACGCTCATGAAAATAACAAAACTTGATTCTGCCTCCCGAGTGGCGCAGTGGTCTAAGGCACTGCATCACAGTGTTAGCTGTGCCACTAGAGAACCTGGTTCGAGTCCAGGCTGCGACCGGGAGACCCATGGGGCGGCGCACATTTGGCCCAGCGCCGTCCGGGTTAGGGGAGGGTTTGGCCGGCAGGGATGTTCCTGTCCTATCGCACGCTATCGACTCCTGTGGTGGGCCGGGCGCAATGCACGCTGACTAGATGGTCGCCAGGTGTACAGTGTTTCCTCCGACACATTGGTGTGGCTGGCTTCCGGGTTAAGTGGGTGTTGTGTCAAGAAGCAGTGCGGCTTGGCCGGGTTGTGTTTCGGAAGACGCACGGCTCTCGACTTTCGCCTCTCCCGTACGGGAGTTGCAGCGACAAGACTGTAACTACCAATTTGGATACCACGAAGTTGGGGAGGAAAAAGGAGATCTAAAAAATAACTTGATTCTTGCGATCCAGGCATATACAGTGCCTTTGGAAAGTATTCAGACCCCTTGACTTTTTCCACCTTTTGTTACAGCCTTGTTCTAAAAAGGATAAAATACAAATCCCCAGCAATCTACACGCTACCCAATAATGATGAAGCGAAAACCGTTTTTTAGAATTTTTTTGCAAATGTGTTAAAAGCAGATACCTTATTTAACTAAGTATTCAGAACCTTTGCTATGAGACTCAGAATTGAGCTCAGCTGCATCCTGTTTCCATTGATCATCCTTGAGATGTTTCTACAACTTGATTGGAGTCCACCTGTGGTAAATTCAATTGATTGGACATGATTTGGGAAGGCACACACCTGTCTTTACAAGGTCCCACAGTTGACAGTGTATGTGAGAGCAGAAACCAAGCCATGAGGTCGAATGAATTGTCTGTAGAGCTTCGAGACAGGATTGTGTCGAGGCACCGATCTGGGGAAGGGTACCAAAACATTTTCTGCAGCGTTGAATGTCCCCAAGAACATAGTGGCCTCTGTCATTCTTAAATGGAAGAAGTTTGGAATCACCAAGACTCTTCCAAGACCTGGCCGTCTGGCCAAACTGAGCAATCGGGGGAGAAGGGCCTTGGTCAGGGAGGTGACCAAGAATCTGATGGTCACTCTGACAGAGCTCTGGAGTTCCTCTGGGTGACTAGTCAGGATCGAGGGAAATATGAACGGGGCAAAATACAGAGGGATCCTTGATGAAAACCTGCTCAGGACCTCGGACTGGGGAGAAGGTTCACCTTCCAACAGGAAAACAACCCTAAGCACACAGCCAAGACAACACAGGAGTGGCTTCGGGACAAGTCTCTGAATGTCCTTGAGTGGCCCAGCTAGAGCCCGGACTTGAACCCGATCGAACATCTCTGGAGAGACCTGAAAATTGCTGTGCAGCAACGCTCCCCATCCAACCTGACAGAGCTTGAGAGGATCTGCTGAGAAGAATGGGAGAAACTCCCCAAATACAGGTGTGCCAAGCTTGTAGAGTCATACCCAAGAAGACTTCGAGGCTGTAATCGCTGCCGAAGGTGCTTCAACAAAGTACTGAGTAAAGGGTCTGAATACTTATATAAATGTGTTATTTTAGTTGTTTTTTTTAATCAATTAGCTAAAGTTTCTAAACCTGTTTTTGCTTTGTCGTTATGGGTTATTGTGTGTAGATTGATTGGGGGGGGGGTGAAAAAGTATTTAAGACATTTTAGAATAAGATATAATGTGGTAAAAGTTAAGGGGTCTGAATACTTTCTTAAGGCACTGGATCGTGCCAAAACAAATTCAAATGAATAGAATTCATTGGATATATCGCCCAGCCCAACTGTGGAAGTGCTCTTGTTTATAATGCTGGCACAGAGCTCTTGTTCCTTCTCAGTTCCTCTTCTGCCATGTGAACCAGTAATAGTTCAAGTGCATTTTCTTGTTCTATGACCTCTTTATTTTGTGTTTTTTTTTTACGACATAGTGCTCTCTGAATGAGCCCCCCCCCAGGCTTTTTTTCCTCCTTCTAGGTTTTCGTTGGTGTGTGAGGAAGCATGAGGGCTTTTAGATATGAACTAGAATGAATCTTTAATTCATATTCATACCTTGTGTGTTTGTCTGTATGCTTTTGTGTTTTGTTGCCTTTCTCTCTTTCTGTGTGTTCTAGTTGGGGTAAAGACTCCATGATTCTGCACAGCTGTGCCTGTGATCATGTCATTCACAGAGCCATAGCTGCCTCATTCAGAGGCTCGCAGAGCATCACAACCCCTGCTGGGCTACAGGGTGGTTTACGCCACAACTACTACAAACACACTGCTCTCTCTCTCGCGCGCTCTAACCTTTATTTAACTAGGCAAGTCAGTTAAGAACAAATTCTTATTTTCAATGACGGCCTAGGAACAGCGGGTTAACTGCCTTGTTCAGGGGCAGAACGACTGATTTGTACCATGTCAGCTCGGGGATTCGATCTTGCAACCTTTCGGTTGCTAGTCCAACGCTCTAACCACTAGGCTATGCTGCCGCTCTCTCTCTCTCCTAGAGCTCCTTATCTGTCCTCACTATACCTCTCTCCTTTTCCAAAAATAGCCGACTTGCCGTTTCGTTGCGTTCCGGGGAGGCAGAGGATCTGTCTCCCAGGGGTACTGCAGTGATACACTGCTCCCTCTTCGCCTGCCTTGTTTTGTACACACAGCATTAACACTGCACAATGCACCCAGCACTCATGTTGCATACACCCTCCCCTCTGCTTTTTCCATAGAGGGAGAGGGAGAGGGAGCGAGAGGAGGAAAAGGACTGTCAATAAAATAAGAACGAGGGAGAGTGGAGCTTGGTTGCTTGGCTCTCTGGCAGTTTTGCCAGTGGCTCTTTTTACACATTGGCATCTTGTTTAAACCAGCCTAATGACACTGCTGCATCTCCCCCTTACACACACACACACACACACACACACACACACACACACACTGGCTGTCACAAACCAGCCTCAGAAACAGTCAGCCTCAGAGAGATGTTGTTTATGAAGCAATTTAAATGCAGGGATTCTTCATCAAGCAGCCTGACCTACTGGATTCTGAACAAATGCTTAGTCATTCTCTGTGTGTGTGTGTGGTAATTGCAGATTGTTGCCTGTTATTAATGACATATCAGCTGCCTGACTGTTAGTGCTGTAAATGCCAAGGCATCCTCTCCCTCTATCCTGGGACCTGAAAGTGGCTTGTTGATGGAAAGAAAGGACAGGGAGGACAGGCGGGCAGGGAGGACAGGCGGGCAGGGAGGACAGGCGGGCAGGGAGGACAGGCGGGCAGGGAGGACAGGCAGGCAGGGAGGACAGGCGGGCAGGGAGGACAGGCGGGCAGGGAGGACAGGCGGGCTGGGAGGACAGGCGGGCAGGGAGGACAGGCGGGCAGGGAGGACAGGCGGGCAGGGAGGACAGGCGGGCAGGGAGGACAGGCGGGCAAGGCGGGCAGGGAGGACAGGCGGGCAGGGAGGACAGGCGGGCTGAGAGGACAGGCAAGGAGGACAGACAGGCGGGCAGTAACTGTATCCATTTCAGAGGCTTGGTGTCAGAATTAGCCATCTAATGGGCTTGGCAGTCATCTCTCAGCACTCTGAAAGACCACGCGCGCACACACACACACACACACGGAAATGTCCGGGCAGCCCCCTTTGGCACTGGCAGACAGTTTTGGGATGCAGCCTTTTTAGCCTGCGGCCTCTCCATCCATGCAGCTCAGTCATCACACAGGCCTCCCCAGTGAGTGAGTCAGAGGTGTGTGTGTGTGTGAGGGTCTGGAGATTGGGCGGCTCTGTGCCACACACACCACCATGCCAATGAGACCAGGGGCAGCAGAGCTAAGGGCCACGGCCCTGTGTGGTGACTCCATGGAGGGACCCGGCGTTGTTTTGGCCCGTCTGCTCTCCTCTCTGTGTAGCAAGAGCAGGCATGAGTACACAATACCACCACTGCTACTACCATTACCACTACAGATGGAGTGGCACTGGCAGTTTTGCTATGCCGTGCCGCCATTCGGAAGTAGGTGATTTGAGGCATGCGTGGAAAGGGGGGCATTGTGGAGTCACAGTGCAGTAATGTAATCCATCTTGGCCACTGTGCAAGGCATGGTATGCCAACGAGTTCTACAGCTGCACCATCGAGAGCATCCTGACCGGTTGCATAACCGCCTGGTATGGCAACTGCTCGACATCTGACCATAAGGCACTACAGAGGGTAGTGTGTATGGCCCAGTACATCACTGGGGTCAAGCTTCCTGCCATCCAGGACCTATATAATAGGCGGTGTCAAGCCCATAAACTTGTCAGAGACTCCAGTCACCCAAGTCATAGACTATTTACTCTGCTATCGCACGGCAAGCCGTACCTGAGCACCAAATCTAGGTCCAAAAGGCTCCTTAACAGCTTCTACCCCCCCAAGCCATAAGACTGCTGAACAATTAATCAAATGGCCACCGGACTATTACATTGACCCCCCCCCCCTCCCTCCCCATTTGTTTTGTACACTGCTGCTACTCGATGTTGATCATCTATGCATAGTCACTTCACCCCTACCAACATGTACAAATGACCTCTAACCTGTATCCCCGCACACTGACTCGGTACCAGTACCCCCTGTATATAGCCTCGTTATTGTGTTACTTTGTATATATAGTTTTCATTTATTTGTTAAATATTTTCTTAACTCTTCTTGAACTGCACTGTCGGTTAAGGGCTTGTAAGTAAGCATTTCACGGTAAAGTCTACACTTTTGGTATTCGGCGCATGTGACAAATACAGTTTGATTTAGATCTCTCTGCTGTGGAGCACCTCATTTGTTTTATGGTGCGAAGTCGTCACCGAGGGGACTCCTCCTGCAGAACTGTTCCTCCGTTCCAACAGTACAGCACCTTTGGGGGAATCCTGCTCTAAATTAAGAGTTTTAACTGAAAATGGATCTCACACTGGATTTAAAAAAAATAATACAAAAATGTTGAAGTGGAAAATGCATTCTTTATACATCTGTTATTCATCTTTGGCACCTAGCACAGACTTCTTCCTCTCCATGGCCATGGAAATGTCTCAATCTTAACAAGGATTTTGTTTGATGGAGAAAAATATGGGCGGGGGGGGATAGCGAGAACCTGTGATTTTTATTTATTTTTTTTTCCCTTTTTCTTCCCCGGTGAAAAGCTGTCGGTCAGACACGCCAGTGTTTTTCCCCTCTGATGTGAAGGGGAGGCGATGAGTCGCTGTCTTCAACCTACAGAATGAAACACGACTCCCACCACCCACTTGTATTGCTTTCTCTACGTCTTTGATACGGCACTGAGGGTAAAACAATAAAGGAAAAACAACATATCCCTGAGGGATACCTCGGTCACTGAACCTCCAGCGAAGCCAGACAGGAAGTCCATTATGTACTCACCACTACGTAGCAAAGTTATTCTAAAGCGCAGGGAGTGTGAGAGGCAGCTCTATTTGGAAGTCTAAATGTCACTAGTAAAGTTTACGGCGGGCTGAGGAAGGCAACAGGAAGAGCCCAATATAAGAGGGAAAAGCCCTGTTTTATGGCCACATAAATCTGCGCTCAGTCACTGAAGGCCATAACCCGCTTTTTCCTCTAGTTGTCTTTTGCTGGCTCACTGTACTCTTTCTGTGGATTGATGGGGGAATCAGACATGCATATCTACAGAGCAGATATCCTCATAAAGTCTCGCCCTTCCCCTGTGTTATAACCACCGCTCTGTCTCTCTCTCTCTCTCGCTCTCTGCTGCTTTCTCTCTTTGCTCATCTCTGCTTCTTTTTCTCTCTCTCTCTAATTCAGCTTCTCACTCACTCGCTCAGTGGTCTAGTTTGACACTGTAGCAGCATAGTAACTATAGCCTGTACTGTGATTGCTGCTGTATACTGATGTGTCTCTGTATTTGATTCTTCTCTTCCCTAACAGATGGAGAGTGAGAAGAAGAGAAGAAAATACTCCACCAGCAGCAATGACTCGGACACCACTGACAGTGAGCTGAAACTTATGTAGTTAGAGATGATAAAAAGGGCTGGAGAGTGGGGGGGGGATACTGGGGGGAGGTTAATGGAGAGCTAGAAGGGCGGGATTGTCACCATTGGAGACTAATTAGTTAGGAGTGAGTCATGAAAGCTGTACTCTGACTAAACGGGAGAGATTAGGACAGGGCCGACAGCACGCTCTGCAGCCAAACGCGAAACACACAGGCGGAATAAACTCCGGGCCCTAAAGAGCAGCTTGGCAGAACATTCTCAGCGGCAGGACCCGTCACTAGTCTGGCCTCGGTTCTGTCCCTAATGGCACCCTATGGGCCCCGGGAAATAGGATGCCATTTGCAACACTGCCGATGGCTGGAGCAGTCACGAGCCCGGCCTCCTCTCTGACAGTCTGCTGCTTGTCATCTTGTTTTCTGCTCTCGCTGCGTCCCTGACTCTTTGTAGTGGCCTGGGCTCAGATCGAAGACGGAGGCAGTGTATAGATGTTTATGCCTGCATCACCACAACGGCTTCTTCCATTGACTGACTGACTGACTGACTGATCACTGTGAGCCACAATGGTGGTGGCCAAGTGATGGACATATGTATGCTTGTGACGAAGTAGGATGAAATTACCACTAGTCTCTGATCTAAGGTCAGATTAACATTATTCTTTTTTTTGTCCCCAATTTGATTACCTCCCCCAATCATGAATGAATCTGATCTGAGATGTGTGCCTACGGGCAACTCCTACCGCTGGACCAGTGGCCTTAGCTCTGGGCCATGTGCCGGGGGCTACGCCGCTTGATGCTCCCTAAACCAACCAGTGCTTCTGAGTGCCGTTAACACGCCAGTGTCCCGGGCTAGCCTGCATCTGTTCCACATGGGTTTGGGTTATCATGTTCCTAATTGAAGGATCCCAATTATCATTTTTGTCCCTGTGCTACCCCTGGGGCTTGTCATTAAAACAGGCCTTGATGGGTAGCTCTGATTTGCGGTCGCTCTGCAATGTGTGGAGGTACCACACCACAGCCATGTCATGTGGACCATTCATAGCCATCCCAACAGACACACACACACACACACACACTGAGATTACATAATGACGTGGCTCTGAACTCCCTCCTGGTAGTTGGAACAGCACACATTTAAAATAACAACCTGTCACCGTGTACAAATGGAAATGTCAGTTATTGAGGAGATTAGTGTCTCCTGTGTTGCTGCAAGGGACTTTGTGGCTGGCTGAGGTGTGATCTTGGTCTATAAATACGATGACTTGATGACGACCACCGCTCTCCACCTGCCTGCTCTTCTTGACTCGTGGACACACACACACACACACACACACACACACACAGTACAGCCGAGCGGAGGATTCATTCTAGGTCTTGGACTGAAACCCACTCATCACAGAGTGACTCTGAAGACAGGAATGACGAGGTCTGCCTCCAGCCCCGTTTAACGCCATCCCTAAATATTGGCTGCTTTCCAAACGGCACCCTATCCCGTTATGCACTAGGGCCCTTAGGGCTCTGGTCAAAAGTAATGCGCTATAGGGCATTTGGGACGTTACCCACCAGAGGGATTAGGAATATGTTTATCACAAATCAGTTTCTTCTGATGGTTTAATTGTGTTCTGTCTGGTTAATTACCGTTCGGTTCTGGGGAGACGTGGAGGGAAACAAGAATGGACTAGTTGGTGGGAAATGATTATCATTTCACACTTAGGCGATCATATGAAAATCATATAGATGACCTAAAATACAGTAATATCGGGACTTCTATTCCTTCTAGTGAGTGATACTGACCAAATCTAACTCGTTGAAAGGTTCTTCAGCCCATTTAGCGACTATGACCTTGTGCCTCTGTTCTCAGTCTTATCCGCTCGTATCACCATCTCTATCCATCCACCTGTCAGTCGTTACTGAACTGAACTAATTATGATCTCTAGGCAAGTCGGTCAGACTTTGAGGCCCTAAGTTGTGATTTGAAAATGGCAGCCTCCCGCCTCCTCTGACTGTAAATCACTCTGGATAAGTTACATGGATGCTGTAAATCTCAAATGTAACTGTTACCGGGTCATTGTTTGCAGGTCAAGTGACCTCTTGGTCCAGGTCCTCCAAGAACACTGGGACCAGCAGCACCTGGGTCAGACAGGAGCACAAGAAACCGTCTGAGGTGAGTGACTGCCAACTACATGCTATACACAACTCTCTTGTGAGTCTCAAATGGCACCTTACTTCCGTTATAGTGCACTTCTTCTTTTGTCCAGGGTCAGAAATAGTGCACTATATAGGGAATAATGGGCCCTGGTGAGTAGGGTGCCACTTGGGATGCAGACGCTGACTAATAATAAATAATACATGGGATTTAAAGTGCCTTTTTAAGAAATCCAAGGCGATTGTACAGCAAGTGAGTAAAAAAAACAAAACAAGGATCAAACTATAGAATAAAAAGAAATTAAAGCTACACAGGGTTTTTTCTGGATCAAAAATAAGCTTAGGTGGTGTCCGGGGGCGTGGCAATGGGTGTGGTCGGCCTGTAGCATGGATGAATTTTAGAGGCCCTCATCTTGGTGGTGTGGAGTGTTGCATTTTTGAAGCAAATTTTCTGCAGTATCACATTCTGCGATGGAGCTGAGAAAATCTATTTCATACATTTGTCTAATGCTGTGTGTTGCTCAAACATAACTAAATCAATACTGAGAAATTAATTGTTTTCGGACTTTTTAAATATCCCTGGCTGTCTAGCTTTTATTTTGGGGATTGTTAATACTTGGAAATATTATAATCTTTGAGAATTAAGGGTCCATTATCATTTCTACATACTTTATATCTGGGTTTTTAGTCGTTTTAAGTTTACACTGAAAGCGTTTTCCATCCCGAAAACAAATTTCTTAAGAGTATAGACACAGACAGATATTTTACACCCTTCGGCGGCCCACCCAAGGATTTCAATGGCAGAAAAATCCCTGGCTACTTAGCTTAAGCTGAGGAAGGGCTGAGGGGAAAGCCAGACTTAACTAGTCGGTTTTTAGTCAATCACTCAATCACACTTATTTATAAAGCCCTTTTTTACATCAGCAGTTGTCAAAGTGCTTATATAGAAACCCAGGGGGGGTCGAGTCGAGGGATACTTTGGCCCTGTTCAGGGTTGCAGCTGGCTGGGGGCAGAGAGTTGCAGAGTTTGGGGGGCAACAGCGCTGAAAGCCCGGACCCCATGGTGCACAGTCTTGTTTTGGGGATGGTGAGTAGTCCAGCAGGTCAGAGATACGAGGGGCAAGGCCACGGAGTGCCTTGTAGGTGTGGCGTAGGATCTTGTAGGTAATGTGGAATTTGACAGGGAGCCAGTGAAGGTGGTGGGGCTGATGTGTTCCCAGGGTTTGATGTGTGTGTGTGTGTGTGTGTGTGTGTGTGTGTGTGTGATGAGCCTGGCAGTGGAGTTCTGAACGTACTGGAGCCTATATAGGGCTTTGCCCGGACACCCCGAATAGGACTCCAATGCAGTAGTCCAGACGTGATGTAACAAAGGCATGTATGAGGGTCTCCACTACCTGGTCCGTGAGGGATGGTCGGAGTCGGGAGATGTTGAGGTGGAAGAAGGCTGATTTTGATGATGGACTTGATGTGTGACTCGAAGGAGAGAGTGGGGTCCAGGATGACACCTAGGTTTCAGACCACTGTTGATGGGCAGATGGAGCAGCCATCAATGGACATCACGAGGTCAGACACTTTCTTGAGGGGAGTCTTGGGAGCCACCAGCATGACCTCGGTTTTATTGCTGTTGAGTTTGAGTAGTTTGGATGTCATCCAGTTTTTGGTATCCTGGAGACGGGGGAGGGAGGTGAGAGGTGGGTTTGGTGTGGATGTAAGTTTGGGTGTCATCCACATAGCAGTGGAAGTTGAGAACATGGCAGCGGATGACGTGGCCCAGGGGAGGCATGTATATGATAAACAACAGGGGTCCAAGCACGGAACCCTGAGGCACGCCTTGGTTGACGGGGGCTGGGTGGGGATTTGGAGTCTCCAAAGGACAAGTACTGTTTCCAGGAAGCCGGGTAGGACCGGAACCAGTTGAGTGGCGTTCGAACCGTATCCATGCTGTTGTGGAGGATACAGTGGCAGAAGCTGTCAAAGGCAGCAGAGGGGTCAAGTAGGATAAGGATATTGAAGTGGCGAGAGTCCGCGCTAATTAGGAGGTTGTTGAACACTTTTACCAGTGCAGTCTCTGTGCTGTGCTTGGCCCGGAACCCTGATTTGAAGCGGTTCATACATGTCATGGCTGGTAATTGTTCAAGTTATCGGGGTCCAGTCCTTGTTTCTTTAGGATGGGTGGGGGGAGGGGGGAGTGTTAGCCAGAACCTGGGCAGGGTGGGAGATAACTGAAGCTGCTGGTAAATGGAATATATTTTTTGACTGAAAAAGGTCCAGAAACATATTGCACACCTCAAGAGAGCCATTGATGGAGGAGTAATCCAGGGGCTGGAGTAGTCTGATAGTTGAGAAAATTGTTCCAGGATTGCCTTGGCCGTTATTGATGAGGTTGTAGTATACTGATTTTGCCTGGGAGAGAGCATCCTTGTAGTCCTTGACATGCTCCTTGTAAGCCTCTACGTGAACTGTGAGACCAGATTCTTTAAAGACCCTCTCCAGTTGTCGGCCAGTAAACTTCAAAGAACACAGCTCGGGGGTAAAACCCTCTGGGAGCAGATAAGGAGAAGGAGACAGTCCTAGTTTCCAGATGGGCAACGGCGTCAAAGCTGGAGGAGAGGAGTGTGTCATAGCGAGACACGAGCTCCACGGCAGAGGACGGAAGAGGATCGGGACTGTTGTGTTTTTGAAGCCTGTTTCCTCGGACGGCTGTGCTGACAGTTTTATTGTTCCTGTATGTAATGGTCCGTTTTTTTGCCGCAGCTTGGAAAGATCCAGGCCACGCAGGTTGGAGGGCGTAAAGCCTGTTGAACACGAGGTCCAGAACATGGCCTTTGTCAATGTGTTGAAAACTGTACATGCTGTGGAATGTTGAAACAGTCCAGGAGAGACAGGAACTTGGCAGAAAAGCCACTATTGTTGGAGTTGACATGGATGTTGAAGTCACCCAGCAGTAGGGTAGAAGGTGACATGGATGTTGAAGTCACCCAACAGTAGGGTAGAAGGTGACATGGATGTTGAAGTCACCCAACAGTAGGGTAGAAGGTGATATGGATGTTGAAGTCACCCAGCAGTAGGGTAGAAGGTGACATGGATGTTGAAGTCACCCAACAGTAGGGTAGAAGGTGACATGGATGTTGAAGTCACCCAACAGTAGGGTAGAAGGTGATATGGATGTTGAAGTCACCCAACAGTAGGGTAGAAGGTGACATGGATGTTGAAGTCACCCAACAGTAGGGTAGAAGGTGACATGGATGTTGATGTCACCCAACAGTAGGGTAGAAGGTGACATGGATGTTGATGTCACCCAACAGTAGGGTAGAAGGTGACATGGATGTTGAAGTCACCCAACAGTAGGGTAGAAGGTGACATGGATGTTGAAGTCACCCAACAGTAGGGTAGAAGGTGACATGGATGTTGATGTCACCCAACAGTAGGGTAGAAGGTGACATGGATGTTGATGTCACCCAACAGTAGGGTAGAAGGTGACATGGATGTTGAAGTCACCCAACAGTAGGGTAGAAGGTGACATGGAGCAGACGGACATGAGGACCTCTGAGATTAACACAGAGGAGCGTTGTGGGAGGGCGGGAGATGAGCACAACTTGCTGAGGATGAGGACCAGCCATGCTAAATGCCAGACGTTCAAAAGATGTGGCATTCGGTACGGGAAGCACTTTGATGTCTGGTACCATGGATAACAGCAAGCTCCTCGCCCGACCCACAGAGCGAGGTTTTTGTAGGTACACACAGCCTGGTGGAGTAGCTTGATTAAGCACCAGAAAGTCATTTGGCTGCTGCCAGGTTTCTGTTAAGCACATCACGTCGGTATCTTTATCCAGGATAGCATTATAAGCCAACCGTCGTTTTGTTATTGGAGAGAGCGAAAGTTGAACAGCGCAAACGAGTTGTATTGGGTAGGAGAGGACGAGGCATGGTGAACAGAGCTGTCCACTTTAGCCAAAGCTTTAAGGCAGCTTAGATTTGCACCAGGGCAGTTCATGTTACAGTTCAGTGACTCACTGTGTATGTATTTTCTGCGCGGTGTGTGTATTTTCTGCGCGAGCACTATGGCAGTAGGCATCCCGACGCACAATCCCTAGGTCGCGGCGCAGGGAAAACAGGGCTTTAATCCGGGCAGAATGAAAGTGGTAGAGTTCGGCAAGGAGTACCTTATCCGTGTCATGATGGCATCCCGTCCAGGCATGGGGCAGGCCAGTGAGTGGTCCTGGGGTACAGTAGATCCCCACAGCAGAGGAGCCAAGGCAGTAGTAGTAGTAGAATCCACATCACTGTACAGAAACACACCGATAGCTCCTGGCAGCTAGTTAGCATCTAGTTAGCATCCAGTTAGCTAGTGGGATTTAACCGTATAGTTATCCGAGGAAGGCAACTCTGCTGGTAGGCAACCCGCAAAACAAAGGTTTTAGTCAGGTAAACGGACAGGATTGCTTTTTTTTTACAAACTAAAGCTCAGCAAGCAAGACTCCACAGGCAACAAAAGGTGGAACTATTAGGCAACAAATCCTGTTGAGCAAAAATCACAATGATCAACGCTAAGTAGCAAACAATATCGAAGTTTCAAGAGGATAAGCGGTAGCCAAAGCACGCCAGCGTACTCCCGGAAATGGCTGACTGACCTACTGACTGACTGTGACTGGTGATTAGGTTGTTGGCGTCCCATGAGGTAATGATAATGTGACTGATTGATTGCTGATTTATGTTGTGAGCCTGTTGCTGTAGTGGTGGTGGGATAATGGTCGACGATGTCCTCATGAGTTTACTGGTGTTTATGGTGTGGTGGGTCTGTTGAGGTAATGATAATCCACTGAGGATAATGACCGTGTGATAATGACAGTGCAGTAATGCACTGTTTGTTCCTACAGTAGATGTCCTTGTGAGCTGTGCATTGTGGGATGTGTTGGAATCTGTACACCATGTGTGCATTCCAAATGGAACCATAAACCCTATGTGGTGCACTATTTTTCACCAAAGCCCGATGAGTGAAAAGGATGCCATTTGGGATGTAATCCCATGACTTACCTGGGTGGTCCTTTGCAGTAGGCCTTGCTTTTTCGAAGAATGTCCACCACTTCATATTTTGGTTTAAAAGCTAACAATTTAACAATTTGACTAAACCAAGTGAATCCAGTGACGATATGATTATGGGTTTGCTGGCTAATTATCAGGTTGGGTACCCATAGGTCCATGAAAGGTAGGCACTATGGGATTTTAAATGACCGGGCAACATAGGGTCAGAAGTAGTGCACTGTGGGTATAGAGTGCCATTTGGGACTAAGCCCTAAATAGAAAGATGGCATGAACCTCCTAAAAAGCAGTACCTACGTTTCCTTCCAGATGATATGTTAGGAAGCGCTCTCTCACCACAGGGTAGGCTGCTGAAATTAAAGCCACTCAGTAATTACAAGGTTTCTCCTGCAGTCAAAGCTGAGCCCTGTTAGCCTACTTTTTGCTTCAGATGCTTGGCTTGGGAAGTGTGGAGGATGGTATGAGAAGTAGGCCCTAACTACACTTGCACTAGTCTGTTATAAGAAGGAAGGAGACTTTTGAGCTCTCCATAATTTTAAGTATATGAACAAAATATACAAATCCTTCTTTTAAAAAAAAAAATCAAACTACAACAGTAGGCTGTATTTGTGCCATCTGTTATGTTGCCATGTTATTATGCAAGGATCTTGTCATTGTTTCGGAGGGATTTGATTTGAAGTGTCGTTCCTTAGACTAGTCTGGAGCAAGGACACTGTGAACCAGTCGTGTGTTGACTGGCTTTGACAATTCAAAATCAGGGCTTTAGCTAGATCCCTTTGTTGTGTCTCTGGAGGACGCTGTGACAGTTGTCAACACGTTACCGGCATCCACAAGGGCACACAGAGCCTTTCCTCAGGCTCTAACAGTTCTACACACTCAATGTTTTTATTCATATGGCTCATGTTCATTTGTGATTCTTTGGGGAACTTTGCTTGTTTACCGCTTGATAAATAGCTGCTGGCTAAAATATGGAAATGTAATGACAATGTTGTCCTCCTGTGTGTCATGATTGAGTAAATGTAAATACCCATGTTGTAATTTATTGTAATGCTGAATAAAGGATTGTTTGTCTTGAATGAAGTCCATAGGTGTGAACGTGTTTTAGTATGCGTTATGTAGATTTTATTAGGGCTCAGTGGGGTTCAGTTTCCGTATGCTTCTTAGCCAGTATTCTCAATACCTACGTACTCCGTGGTTTCAATACTAACGTGCTGAAGAATGACTAATATTAGGAAACATGATCTCTCCCACTCTACGCCCAGAGGAAGGAAGTTGCCTTTGCAGAGCATGCAGGTGTGAAACTCGCTCACACAGGGGAAGGGATGGGTGGGGTGTCCGAGTCTCCGACAGTCGCCCAGCTGCTGGAGCTCATTAAGGCGGGTAGAAACAGCTGTGCAGATCCACGGCAAACAGATGCAAACAGCTGCATGAATGCGTAGATAAGGGTGCCCTGTTCCCCCCCCCCCCGAGTGAGCGAGCTAGTGTGCTCTGCCTGGCTGCCAGTGAATGGCTGAGTGGCCTGCCTGGCTGGTTGGATGTCACTGGTCCGCGCTGCTTCGCATGTCGACACCAACCGGATGAGAAACGGGCTCCAAGATCCCCGCCAGCCGCCCTATTAAAATATCAATGTAAGCACTGTGGTCTGGTGCCAGGTAGAAGAATCCTTACTGCTGCAAAGAAACCATCTGAAATCGTCAACTGATGCCAAGAAGACTAGAGATGGACGAGGAGCCTGGATTCTCTGTTCTCAGGCGCAGGCAAGCCAAGCCCCACTCACTGGTAAAATGGAGATGCTTATCCGAGTGCACGCATCCAATCGCGCAGTGTGTTTTGTTCTTCGGTCATGCGTGACACCTCTATTTTACTCTGCAGTTTTCCGTGATCTTCATGGCAACAGATCTGATGGTTGGATACCTGGGTGGGGTAGGCAGCTCTGGCTGGGCTTTTTGGTGCTGGGAGGGAAATGGAGAAAGAGAAAGTGTTCTGGCACATTAAGTGTCACAAACAGCGTCTTCAAAGCGGTAGTCTAGGTTTGACCCAGGACCTGGTATCTGTAGGGGAAAAGTGGCCTAATGTTTGCTATTATCTCCCTCCCGGTACTGCTGGCTCTGCATGCCTAATTGATCCAGAAGAGGCTCAACTCTTTGTTTCGCTCTGATAAGTGCAAATCATGCTCCACTCAGCCAATTCTGCATTTTTAGCAGCACTGGCCACTCTCAAGGACATTGTGAGCTATTCAAGGGGCCAGAGTTTTCCTTAATCTCTGTTTTATTGAAAGTTTGTGGAAGGAACTTTTTTATTGAGTAACTGAATCTTAGCTAGAAAAGCAAGAAGGGAAGATATTTAAGTTGACATAGGATGTCTCTGCAGCATCTTGCCATGTATTTTCATAGCTTACATTTAGGATGCAGTCAACCCTAACTATGGCCTCATGTATTTGACGTGCCAAACCTTTTTGGGACAGTTGAGTTGGCCTACCTTTAATGATGTTATGTTCGCCTGCACTCCCTGGATTTGTCCTCCGGGTTTGCCTTGTTAGCAGTGCATTCACTACTCTCTCAAACGGCTAACTCTCGCTAGTAGCGCCACAAGCCGAGGGCCAGCGAGACGTGAAAGGAACTAGCCCAGCTCCGAGTCAGGCACAGCAGACCGACGGCAAGTGGCTATACGAGAATGGAACTATAGACACCGCTGACAGACTATGGTGGGTTTGCGAGATGCCGGACATAGGCAACAAAAAACGAACTCTCTGAGAATTCATGCACAACTGGTAAGCACTTATAGGCTATGTCAGCCAGGTGGCTAGCTGCCAGCAGAGACTTCTATTAGCGCTGCGGTAGCTAATGCTAATAAAGTCTAAAGGCCCAGGGCAGGGTTTACTAAGCTAACATATGGAATTGTTTTAATATGGTTATATACCAAGGATCATTTAGCGTTTTTATTTTATTTATTATTATTATTTTATTTAAAACATTTTTTTTTTTTTATTTAAAAAAATTAAAAATTATTTGGGATTCCTGCTATTAGACCATAGAAATGCATTGAATAACATATCAAACATTTGAAAAAATGAATCAAAAGGAGGTAAGTTTTGACATGTCTGTCCTATATCTTAGAGAATGCTCAGAAGAAAAAAACAAATGTTTTATCTGTATTCCTTTTCGACGTGGTAATGCCCCATTCACTTCCATACATTTTTTTGGGGCCCGGTACAGGGTTACCTTCAGACGAGTCCTGTCATACTTGTGGGGTTTGCACAGCAAAACATCATCGTGTTCGTGAAAGTCTGATCTTTCCATATTAGTTTGTAGCCCAAACCATTCGGACACTACAGACATTTCGTGAGAATACCGATTTTTATTTGGATGTCTCCTGGTCTGACAAACAATGGTGTAGCTCTGCCACCTCCACCGCAGATGCAGGAGGCCAACAATGGCGGATGTGGTGGATTGAGAGGCAGCCCACGCACAAAAAAACAATATCTCCAGCTTAAACAGATGTTCTGTTTTTATCTTTTGATGTACTGTTTTTGTTATTTGTTTTATGTATGATGTAAGTGCCTTAATGTGTTTGGACCCCAGGAAAAGTAGCTGCTACCTTGGCAGCAGCTAATGGGCATCCCTAATAAATTCAAATAGATTTTGATGGGGATTTTTTATTATTATGCTAATTAGATTTCCACGGGGGCACGGACATCGAGTTTAGGGGGAGGGCTGTGGTTAGTGTGACGAAGTAAGAAGATAACGTTAAATGGAGACAGTCCTCCGCAGGAGCAAAATATAGGCTACTAAGTTCATCATAACTTTGCTTTACGGAGGGTACTAGTGAGACACGGTGGTGTGGCAACTGAATCTTAGCCAGAAAAGCAAAAACGGAAGACATTTAAGTTGACAGTGGATGTCTCTGCAGCATCTTGCCATGTATTTTCATAGCTTACATTTAGGATGCAGTCAACCCTAACTATGGCCTCATGTCGGACATGCCAAACTTTTTGGGACAGTTGAGTTGGCCGACCTTCATGTCACTGACGCTTGATATTGGGTTATATGCAGGAATTTAGTGGAGGGTGAACGATGTTTACACACCTTTTTTATTTGTGGTGAGGCTGAGGCAGGCTGCAATGCATGCAGAGGAGACATGGAGAAAAAGGTAACAAGCAAGCAGATTAGAGGGGTTAGTACAATGGTTCCCAAACTTGGGGTCAGGGCCCCATGTGGGGTCCCTTGAGAGAATCTGTGCTAATCTTATTAAACACATTTTTAAGAACTTAAAACAAAAGTTGTTTCAATATGAACATCTCTCCATGGCCTTCCATCCTTAATAAGCCTACATTCAAATGCAAACAGTACGGTTCTAAAAATGTAATACGTTTTCGTTTATATCGGTAGTTGTTCGTCTGCAGCATCCCACTGCTGGCTTGCCTCTGCTGGCTTGCCTATGAAGCTAAGCAGGCTTGGTCCTGGTCGGTCCCTGGATGAGAACCCAGATGCTGCTGGAAGTGGTGTTGGAGGGCCAGTATGAGGTACTCTCTTCCAGCTGGTCTAAAAAAATATAGAATATCCCAGGGCAGTGATTGGGGACATTGCCCTGTGTAGGGTGCTGTCCTTCAGGTGGGATGTTAAACGGGAGTCCTGACTCTCTGTGGTCACTAAAGATCGCATTGCACTTATCGTAAGAGTAGGGCGTTAACCCCGGTGTCCTGGCTAAATTCCCAATCTGGTCCTCATACCTAATCATCCCCAGGTTCCAATTGGCTAATTCATCCCCCCTCTCCCCTGTAACTATTCTCCAGGTCGTTGCTGTAAATGAGAATGTGTTAAATAAACTTACCTGGTAAAATAAAAATAGTCTCGATAGCCCACTAGTTGTTATTTAAAAAAATTTTTTTTTTTTTACCACTACATCACTGATTTAAAAGGTAGACTAAACTTGGTTCAACCATCTGGGCAGAATTGTTTTTTTTTTTTTGTTCCTTTTAAGTAGGTAATCTTCCCCTCATTTCAAGCAGGTTATTTTTTTTTAATTTTTTTTTTATGAATCTTGTTCTGGAGGCACAGAGTCATAAAATCTGATTTTTAAACCCAACCTTAACCACACTGCTAACGCTTAACTCTAACCTTATATTCAGACATGCCCACTCCCTCCCCCATCATATTTATTTTGTAAACAAATGTGAGAAGGTCAACTCTTACTTTTTTTTTAAAGGACATTCTGATGCACTGATGCAGTGTAGGGAGATGAGGAGCAAAGTGGTGGCTGTGTGCTCGTGGCTCTCATTTGCACCACTGCTCGCTCTGTTTGCTACACTTTTACTTGTCACTCTGACCTTTTTTTTTTTTAAAGGGAGTGTTCCTTCATATTGCACGCAGACATAAAAATGGTACCCAGAATTAGTATAACTCCTGGATATGTCAAAAGAGGGCTTAATTGCCAAAATCTCACACTATCCCTTTAAAAGCGCATCTCTGCAAAAAATATAATAATTAAGCGAGGGCGCCGCTGCTAAATGAATATAGGGTAAACACAGGTGACTGGCTTTTCTGTACGACAGTACATGCTCTTCTGTGGTTCTGTAAAGGATATAGCTATAGCCTAGCTGATCTCTCAGCTCACTCGCACACACACATCACATCCACCCTGAGCCAGGGGTTATCCAGTGAGCCAGAGGAAATCCTCCCTGCCTCTCTAGAGGGAATAACCTCACCTTGGGAACGGGAAAAGACGGACTCTCCTGATCTCAGGGACGGTTCAGCGCGCACACAGCAACCCAACCCGGCGAACATGCTGTCCCAGCAGTCCCTTCTTTTTCTGACTGTCTGTCTCCCACTCTGTTCCATGTCCAAGAGCTTGCTGTGGTTTACACACAGAAGGAAAGTTATTGGAAGAACAACAGGCAGTGAAGCTTCCCAGTTGGTGTTTGTCTTGGGAAAGAGGGAATTTTATTTTCTCTCACTTTTTTTTCCCACTGTCTCGCTCTCTCTGGTTCTATATGACATGATCAAATGCTGGTTTTGCCGGCCATGTGTAGTGGAGGCTCCTGGCCTTGGCCTCTTCCTCTGTTGGGTACTGACGCCAAGACGGCCCTGGTGCCTGGGCCTGCGGCTCCGTGATAAGGTCAGATGTGTCCAGCGACTGAGGATCAACTCTCAACCGCTGCTCTGGAGCGGCAGGGCCCTAATCGTCTCTGGAATGGCCAGGGAGGGGGAGCTGGGGGGCTGGGTATGCTGCCTGCTCTGAGGCATGGAGGCATGTGGGGCTTCCAGAGTTGAGGTCAATTTATATTTTAAATCAGTTGATTTCAGGAAGGTAACAAATTCAAAACATGTATTTTTGTTAACAGGGTTTTATATGGTTAGTGTTCCATTGCAAAGAGAACACGTGTCGCTTTTCTTGTTTTAAAACATGATACAGTAAACCCTCAGTAACGCTTCAACGTCTCAAATGGCGAGACTGACTCGCTACCAAATGGACGGACTTCATTAGTGTGTTTTTTGTCGGGAGCAATGCGGTCTAATTAGTCAGGCAATGCCCACATTATTCTGACATATTTTAGAATGTAAAAATTATGTGAATGTCAATGTATAATGCCATTGTGTAGGCCTATATATTCCTGTAGGGATAATGCATACATTTTGGAGGGGGGGGTGGTTTTCTTCTATAGGCTATTACAACAATGAAATGTAAAATGTAGATCCTTAGAAAATTCCTTGAAAGACCTTGAATTTGACTTGCCAATGTCAGTATGAACCATATTTAGGCTACTTGCTCGGCCCACAAATGAAAGAATCACCTGCTGTTGAAATTATGCGTGCATCGTTTGATTTCCTGTCATATCTTGACCCGGGCCAGTATTTTTTATTTATTTATTTTTAAATTTGTGCCAGTAGCTTTAAGTTGTCACTGGCTAATTGACCTGAATGTGGAGCCCTGCTGTGTGCGGTGCACGTAGGGCCTACTTGTCTACCGCTTTGTGTAGCTGTTAGGGGTGGGGGACACTTTTCCGTGAGAAGACAAACACCACTCGAGCTCTGTCACCTTCCACCGCAGATGTGGAAGTGCGACATCGGCAGATGCGGTGGATTGAGACACATCCAAAGCTAGATATTTCATGTGCCCGGCCCGCCACAGGAATTGCTAGAGCGCGATGGGACAAGGACATCCTGGCCGGCCAAACCCTCCCCTAAACCGGACAACGCTGGGCCAATTGTGCGCCGCTGCATGGGTGTCACGGTCGGCTGCGACACAGCCCTGGATCGAACCCGGATCTGTAGTGACGCTTCTAGCACTGTGAACCAGTGCCTTAGACTGCCTCCCGAGCGGCGCAGCAATGTTGTCTACTGATTTGAGAATCAAGTCTATCAGCACAGCCGATGTCCCCTTAGAGCGCGAGGGCACCGTGGCTGCCCCACTTACACATTCCTAGCTCTAGCCTGTTCTGAGGAACCAGTACACTCACTGGGAGTCTGGGCTGCATCACCACTTATGCTGCACAGAAGTTAACACACTTGAGTAATTCATAATGGCAACAATGTTCATTACAGGCTAGAACGCTTTTGCAAGAAGATACTGATAGCGTCCAGGTTTCCTTAATAGCTTACAGCTGAAGCTTACATCAATTCACTACCCTAGTACCTTTTCAAAGTTGATTGTTACTGGAGTTGCAAAGGGTCGGAAACTTGCCGGTAAATTTCTGGAATTTTTCCGGAGATTTTGCATGGCTCGTTGAGCCCTGGAATTTGGGGAATTTTACTTAAATTCATCAAAGTTAGCTTATAACAGTTAACCTTTTTTTTGTGGGATACACACAAGGCAATTCTAGGTCTTGTGGCATATTTTGGTTAAACTATCCCCAATTCAACAGAATTGCAAGCCTCTGCATGCGCAGTGCATTCTTCCATCACATGTACAGTGCACTCTTCAATCACATGTGCAGCTGATTCTCAAGATCTTGCACACTAATGAGATGCTATTGAGCACTACTACACTGTCTGAGCCAAGGACTACATGCTTTCTGGTAAGTTTTGATTACAGTATTGGGTGGGGTGAATATATATTATGTCATACATTATTTTTTGTTAACTAGTAAATAGTAGACTACAGCAAAATGTGTTTAAATCATTTCTAACTTGTTAACAATTTAATTCTGCTAGTAGTTTTTGCTACCATGTGGGTTTAGCTGGCTTGAGCCTGCTAACTGAGGAGTGTTAATTTACCTGTTTCCATACATATTTAATTTTAAAACATTTATCTCACAAAGGAGTTGTTTAATCTAACAGCTTCACTATTTATCTGTACATGGAATTGTTTTTACTCTTCTTTTTTTTGTTCTCCTAATCTTTACAGGAAATGCCACGGGCACTATCTGATGTGTGGAGACATTTCACTGGAGCTAACGTAGAAGGAAAAGCTGTGTACGTTTGCAAATACTGTGCCAAATCATATGTGAAGAATGCAACAAAGATGCAGAATCATCTGGCCAAGTGCATAAAGTTCCCTCAGTGCACACAACAAGCAATCTGACAAAAGTCCCTCTACTTCTATTCAAGGCGAAAAATGATGAATCAGACACCTTACCGATAGCAACAGCTCATGGTCCTCCTGGAATCAGAACTTTTTTTTTTTTTATCAATGGAGGAAATGCTGATGAATGTCTTGCTTGAGCTGTGTATGTGACTGGTTCACCTCTGCTCACAGGCAGGGTGTATCGGAAGAGATTTCTGAATGTTCTTCGCCCGTCATACACCCCTCCAACCAGACATGTTTATCTACTCATTTGCTGGATGCAGAGTTCAACAGAGTTCAAGTGAAGTTCAAGCAAATCATAGAGAAAGCAGACTGTATTGCAATCATCTCTGATGGGTGGTCGAATGTTAGTGGGCAAAGAATAATTAACTACATCATCTCCACCCCTCAACCAGTATTCTACAAGAGCACAGACACAATGGACAACAGACACACTAGTCTCTACATTGCAGATGAGCTGAAGGCAGTCATCAATGACCTTGGACCACAGAAGGTATTTGCACTGGTGACAGACAATGCTGTGAACATGAAGGCTGTTTGGTTTAGTGGAGGAGTCCAACCCTCACATCACACCAATTGGCTGTGCTGCTCATGCTTTCAATATGCTCCTCAAGGACATCATGGCACTGAAAACAAATTATACATTCTGCAAGAGAGCCAAGGAAATGGTTCGGTATGTGAAGGGTCATCAAGTTATAGCAGCAATCTACCTCACCAAGCAAAGTGAGACGAATAAGAGCACCACATTGAAGCTGCCCAGTAACACCCGTTGGGGTGGTGTTGTCATCATGTTTGACAGTCTCCTGGGAGGGGAAGGAGTCTCTCCAAGAAATGGCCATATCACAGTCTGCCGCTATGGACCGCACCATCAAGAGGATCCTCCTGGAGGATGTATTTTGGGAGAGAGTGGTAAGCAGCCTGAAACTCCTGAAACCTATAGCTGTAGCCATTGCACAGATTGAGGGAGACAATGCCATCCGATCTGATGTTCAGATTCTGCTTGCAGATGTAAGAGAAGAAATCCGTACTGCCCTGCCCACTTCACTGTTGCTCCAAGCAGAGGAAACTGCAGTTCTGAAGTACATCAAAATGCGTGATGACTTCTATCTGAAGCCCATATACGCTGCAGCGTACATGTTGGAACCCAAGTATGCTGGCAAGAGCATCCTGTCTGGTGCAGAGATCAACAAGGCCTATGGTGTCATCACTACCATGTCTCGCCACCTTGGCCTGGATGAGGGCAAGGTTCTTGGCAGTCTGGTGAAGTACACTTCCAAGCAAGGGCTTTGGGATGGAGATGCAATATGGCAGTCGTGCCAACATACAGTGGTTGGGAAAAAGTATTTGATCCCCTGCTGATTTTGTACGTTTGCCCACTTACAAAGAAATGATCAGTCTATAATTTTAATAGTAGGTTTATTTGAACAGTGAGAGACAACCAAAAAACAACCAAAAAATCCAGAAAACCGCATTTTAAAAATGTTATAAAATGATTTGCATTTTAATGAGGGAAATAAGTATTTGACCCCTCTGCAAAACATGACTTAGTACTTGTGGCAAAACCCTTGTTGGCAATCACAGAGGTCAGACGTTTCTTGTAGTTGGCCACCGGGTTTGCACACATCTCAGGAGGGATTTTGTCCCACTCCTCTTTGCAGATCTTCTCCAAGTCATTAAGGTTTTGAGGCTGACGTTTGGCAACTCGAACCTTCAGCTCCCTCCACAGATTTTCTATGGGATTAAGGTCTCGAGACTGGCTAGGCCACTCCAGGACCTTAATGTGCTTCTTCTTGAGCCACTCCTTTGTTGCCTTGGCCGTGTGTTTTGGGTTATTGTCATGCTGGAATACCCATCCACGACCCATTTTCAATGCCCTGGCTGAGGGAAGGAGGTTCTCACCCAAGATTTGACGGTACATGGCCCCGCCCATCGTCCCTTTTGATGCGGTGAAGTTGTCCTGTCCCCTTAGCAGAAAAACACCCCCAAAGCATAATGTTTCCACCTCCATGTTTGACGGTGGAGATGGTGTTCTTGGAGTCATAGGCAGCATTCCTCCTCTTCCAAACACGGCGAGTTGAGTTGATGTCAAAGAGCTCCATTTTGGTCTCATCTGACCACAACACTTTCACCCAGTTGTCCTCTGAATCATTCAGATGTTCATTGGGAAACTTCAGACGGGCATGTATATGTATTCTTGAGCAGGGGGACCTTGCGGGCGCTGCAGGATTTCAGTCCTTCACGGCATAGTGTGTTACCAATTGTTTTCTTGGTGACTATGGTCTCAGCTGCCTTGAGATCATTGACAAGATCCTCCCGTGTAGTTCTGGGCTGATTCCTCATGATCATTGCAACTCCACAAGGTGAGATCTTGCATGGAGCCCCAGGCCGAGGGAGATTGACAGTTCTTTTGTGTTTCTTCCATTTGCAAATAATCGCACCAAATGTTGTCACCTTCTCACCAAGCTGCTTGGCAATGGTCTTGTAGCCCATTCCAGCCTTGTGTAGGTCTACAATCTTGTCCCTGACATCCTTGGAAAGCTCTTTGGTCTTGGCTATGGTGGAGAGTTTGGAATCTGATTGCTTCTGTGGACAGGTGTGTTTTTTTACAGGTAACAAGCTGCGGTTAGGAGCACTCCCTTTAAGAGTGTGCTCCTAATCTCAGCTCGTTACCTGTATAAAAGACACCTGGGAGCCAGAAATCTTTCTGATTGAGAGGGGGTCAAATACTTATTTCCCTCATTAAAATGCAAATCAATTTATAACATTTCTGGCATGCAATTTTCTGGATTCTTTTGTTGTTATTCTGTCTCTCACTGTTCAAATAAACCTCCCATTAAAATTATAGACTGATCCTTTCTTTGTCAGTGGGCAAACTTACAAAATCAGCAGGGGATCAAATACTTTTTCCCCCCACTCTATCTCATCAGCCACCTGGTGGAAGGGACTTTGTGAATCTAAGGCTCTTTCCCCTGTTGCCTTCATCATCCTCCAAATCCCACCAACATCAGCCGCCTCAGAGCGCAACTGGTCCTTGTTTGAGAACACACACACCAAAGCACGGAACAGGCTGACCAATACAAGGGTTGAAAAATTGGTGGCCATCCAGGCAAATTTGAGGCTTTTTGAACCTGACAACGAGCCATCCTCAAGGTTGGAAGTGACAGTGAAGATGAGGCCTCAGAGTCTGACGTTCAAGAGGTGGACATTGAGGAGGTCCAGGGAGAAGACATGGAAGCCTGAGAGGAAGACAACCAAAGCTTTCGTTTCCAGACTATCATTTTACAGATGTCTGTTGAAACCGTTTTTGGGAGATGCGATGGATCATTTAATATTCCCTTTCTTTTGTTGTTCAGTGACATCATCCCATGTGAAGAGTCAACTCATTTAATTAAAGTTCAATTCGTAACAGTTTGTATTTATTTTTTTCTATTGGAAGGATTTAATAATTTGCAATTATGTCTGCTTATGATATGGTAAAAGGTTTATGTTTCTGGCTCTATATGATATGGTAAATATATCCACTGCAAAAAACATTTAAATGGTATTAATATTACTTTGCATATTTCAGTTAATTCCCACGGAAAGTTTCCACCTCTGAATATTCCCCAAAATGTGCAACCCTAATTGCCACCAAAAATATTATTCATTCATTTCATCTCCCCCACCTCACGTCTCTCCCAGTGAAGATCATCTTGGCTCGAGCACCGAAGTGTGTATGAGAATGTCATTGGTCTTAAAGAGACAGCGCGCACTTTTTTTTTTATACAATATGTTTATTCTATGGAAATGTTGTTGATCAGTACAATAAACTAGGTTCCAAATGGAAGGGAATGTCTGTAGCCCCATGACATGAGCCAAAACAAGCTCAATAACTCAATATTCCTATGGAATATGCATTCACCTATATTTGGCTTAGGCTACATCTTGATTTACCCAGTGTATTAATAGACTAGAGATTTACCAGTATATTTACCAGCATGTATCGTTTTGGTATTCAGTATTGCCATACTAAGGTATCTGTATCGAAGTCAAAGTTCTGGTATCGTGACAACACTGGTTTTTGTGTGGATGTGGAAGGGTTGGACTAGACGGTGAACTGCAGCGATGGGCTATTTAAATTGACATGGTATAGGCCTATATGGATCATCACATTTGCTGCCATTTGAGTTGGGGCTGGGTGATATGGCCTAAAAATCATATCTCGATTTTTCTTTCTCCAAACTTTATTACTTTTTCTAATTAAGTTTTGTTGCACAATTAAAGGTCAATACACTCCATGTAAAATTATACCTAGGCTAAATATAAGCCTTCCACAACCGTAAGAACCACTAATGATTTTTATCAAAATAAACTCAGTAAAAAAATAAGCGTCCCTTTTTCAGGACCCTGTCTTTCAAAGATAATTCGTAAAAATCCAAATAACTTCGCATATGACCGATTTGTTTTTATAATTTAAAAAAAAAAATATTTTTTTATTTTAATATTTTTGAATATTTTTTTTATATATACAGTTTAAAAAAAAAAAAAAATTCTTCTGTTGGCCCAAACCTCAAATGCAAATAGCAAGTCTCAACTAATTCCCCAACAACAAGCAGTTATCTTTTGTCGTTGTTGTGAGTGGCAGGGGGAGGGGCTTGGTGTCTGTGCGAGTGGGAAGGTGCATACAGGACAGAAGGGGTGAAGGAGACCAAAAAGATGTAGAATGCCCCTAAACAAACATATATAAAAAATCTTGATTCTTGCGATTACAGCAATTTAGAACATCGTGCTAAAACATATACATTTGAATTAATCAAATTAATTTGATATTTCGCCCAGACATAATTTGAGTCCAACCCATTTTTATTCTGGGCTTTGGCTGCTCTGCAATGGGACAGCCTACAATCCCTCCCTAAACACGGTGCCTCGTCCACAACCATCCAATTCATGATCTCTGTTGGTCTCGAAGTAATGGCTTTATGTGTAGTTCCAGTAAGGAGAGGAGAGATGCCTGGTGCTGATGTGGTCTGTGGAGATGCTGCTGTGTCGTTTGGCCTGAGTCGGCTAGGGAGTAGTGGCCAGCCGCTCATGGTTTGGACCCCATTGGATGCGTCCCAAATGGCAAAGTATTCTCTATATAGTGCTCTACTTTTGATCAAAGCCCTATCGGCCCTGGTCAAATGTTTTGCACTACACGTTGAATAGGGGACCATTTGGGAAGCAGGTTTCTGTCTGTAGACGGCCAGTCTGGTGTGTGTTGGCAGAGGGCAGCAGCCAGCCTGGTTTAGACTGGTGTAGAGTTTGGCATTGAGACTGCAAGACTGGTGTGGAGGTGGAGGTGACCAACCTTGTTGACAGACCTGTCTGGATTCAGCTGAGAGATGGGGGGATGGAGGAACGCTCTTGAAGTGTGTCTGTGGGGGACAGAGGAAAGGGGGTGTGTGTGTGTGTGGTTGGTTGGGGAGGTGTTAAATTCATCTCCAGTGGGGTTCATGACCCCTGCTGTGCCTCTCCCTGCTGGTCCTCTCTCTCACTGGGTCGTGAGTCACTAGGCTAATGCGGTGAGTGTAACTGGCGAGACCCCCCCCCCCACAAAAAAAACTCCTCCAGACCGTCAAAAACACCAATCATTAAAGCCACGCGGGCGCTAAATTTAGCCGCCTCTCTGCTTGCGGACATCTGTCATGACGCTGAAGGAGGTAGTCATGGCTCCTAGTGCTAATTTGTTGTTTCTCGCTCACTCACTCAATTCAAGGGCTTTATTGGCATGGGGAAACATATGTTAACATTGCCAAAGTAAGTGAAGTAGATAATAAACAAAAGTGAAATAAACAATAAAAATGTACATTGAATATTACACTCACAGAAGTTCCAAAAGAATATAAGACATTTCAAATGTCATGTCATACAGTGTTGTAACGATGTGCAAATAGTTAAAGTGCAAAAGGGAAAATAAATAAATATAGGTTGTATTTACAAGGGTGTTTGTTCTTCACTGGTTGCCCTTTTCTTGTGGCAACAGGTCACACATCTTGCTGCTGTGATGGCACACTGTGGTATTTCACCCAGTAGATATGGGAGTTTATCAAATTGGGTTTGTTTTTTAATTCTTTGTGGATTTGTGTAATCTGAGGGAAATATGTGCCTCTATGGTCATACATTTGGCAGGAGGTTAGGAAGTGCAGCTCAGTTTCCACCTCATTTTGTGGGCAGTGTGCACATAGCCTGTCCTCTCTCTCTCTCTCTCTCTCTCTCTCTCTCTCTCTCTCTCTCTCTCTGTGTCTCTGTGTCTCTGTTTCTCCCTCGCTCTCCAGCCTCCTGTAGTGTAGCCTTAAGTCAACATGAGCCTTTTTGAAATGTACGACGACACTTTCAGAATTCAGTTAAATCCGTTGAAGTTGTCAGTTTGTTTTCCCCTCTACTTAAGTCGTATGTTTTTTTTCTCATCCTAAATGGCCTTGAGACTTGATGCGGGCAGCAGCACTGTAGCAGCAGCACTGTAGCAGCAGCACTGTAGCAGCAGCACTGTAGCAGCAGCACTGTAGCAGCAGCACTGTAGCAGCAGCACTGTAGCAGCAGCACTGTAGCAGCAGCACTGTAGCAGCAGCACTGTAGCAGCAGCACTGTAGCAGCAGCACTGTAGCAGCAGCACTGTAGCAGCAGCACTGTAGCAGCAGCAGTTTCATGCTCATCACTTTCATTGGCGGTTAGTGACGTTTAAGATAAGGCAGGACAATGATTTTATTTTTTTATGAGCACGGCCTTCAATTACAGCATATTGGATGACTGTCATTCATATTCCATTCACCCAGCTCAATGTAACAGTGATACGTTTAGGCTACTACATGATACTCAAATGTTCCTATACCCATCATGAGGTTGCTACAACCTAGCCTATGAATGAAAGTTTACAACGTAGGTGCACACAGGTCGAGAGAACAATTCGAGTAATCAAGGTGACAAACAGTGACATTCAATACCGCTTTTCACACTTGCCTGCATCGATACTAAACACAAATATAAACGCAACATGTAAAGTTTTGGTTTCATGAGCTGAAATAAAAGATCCCAGAAATCTTCCATATGCACAAAAAGCTTATTTCTCTCAAATTTTGTTAACAAATTTGTTTACATCCCTTTTAGTGAGCATTTTTCCTTTGCCAAGATAATATAATCTATCCACCTGACAGGTGTGGCATATCTGATGCCACACCTGTCAGGGCTGATTCCTGATTAAACAGCAAGATCATTATACAGGTGCACCTTGTGCTGGGGACAATAAAAGGTCACTCTAAAATGTGCAGTTTCATCACACAACACAATGCCACAGATGTCTTGTTGTGAGGGAGCATACAATTGGCATGCTGACTGCAGTAATGTCCAACAGAGTGGTTATCAGAGTATTTAATGTTAATTTCTCTACCATAAGCCGCCTCCAACACCACTTTAGAGAATTTGGCAGTATATCCAACTGGCCTCACGACCATATGTAACCACGCCAGCCCAGGACCTCCACATCTGACTTCAAACCTGTGGGATTGTCTGAGGGGGAGGGTGGGTGCTGAGGAGTATTTGTGTCTGCAATAAAGTCCTTTTGTGGGGGAAAAAACGAATTCTGATTGGCTGGGCCTGGCTCCCAGGTGGTTGGGCCTATGCGCCCCGTCCCAGGCATTTGAAATCCATAGATTTGGGCCTAATGAATTTATTTAAATTGACTGATTTCTGTATTTCTGCGTCCAGCCGACGCTTGGCATTGTGCATTGTGATCTTAGGCTTGGCTGCTCTGCCATGGAAACCCATTTCGTGAAGCTCCCAACTAACAATTATTGTGCTGACGTTGCTTCCAGTGGCAGTTTGGAACTCCTGTAGTGAGTGTTGCAACTGAGGAGATTTTTACACACGACACGCTTCAGCACTTAGCGGTCCCGCTCTGTGAGCTTGTGTGGCCTACCACTTCGAGGCTGAGCCGTTGTTGTTCCAAGATGTTTCTACTTCACAATAACAGCACTTACAGTTGACCAGGGCAGCTCTAATAGCGCAGACATTTTATAAACGGACTTGTTGGAAAGGTGGCATCCTATGCTGGTGCATCGTTGAATGTCACTGAGCTCTTCAGTAAGTTGATTTTACTGCCAATGTTTGTCTGATTGCATGGCTGTATGCTCTATTTTATACACCTGTCAGCAATGGGTGTGGCTGAAATAGCCAAATCCACTAATTTGAAGGGGTGTCCACATACTTTTGTAAATATAGTGTATGTTTATCCCTGTTCCATTTGCTTCTGTTTTTAAGAAACACTTTAACACAATCGGCAGAATGAATACACCCCTGATCACACGCAAACACAGTTCACTTTCATAGCATGATAATTTTGCTTGTTGTATAATTCCTTCTCGCATCTACACGCTCTCCTCCTCTCACCTTTTCCCTTCGCTTGTGGACTTCAGTGCACAACACATCAGCTGTCTGTGACCAGGCGAAAAACCTTTCCAAGCCAAACCTTCATTTCATATCCGCTAACTGCTACATACACAGCCTACATCGTTGCCACCATATTCACTAATGTCATAGCAGACATAGCTACTAAAACGAATGAGTTTGTAAACCCATTACAATCATGCAGTACAGTGTACAGTCAGCAAGCAGTTTAGCAGTTACACCGGCGGGCCCCGGTGGCAATAAATTAATATATCAGCAAGCTTAGCTTGACTTGGAAGAGTTGGTGTTGGATAGCCTTAGCCAGCTAGCTAACATAGCGTCCCTCCCTGTTTGAGCCAGCTGTTTTAAGTAGGCTAAACTAGCTAGTTGCATTCGATAGCTAAATATACAACTAAATATACGTAGCTACCTCTTTCTCGCTCTCTTACTTCACTTTCATTTTTAAAGAAATCAATTTGTTCAAAACTGTTCAACTATTATCTTTCTCTTGAGTCTACTACTCACCTCATTGTATGCACTGCAGTGCTAGCTAGCTGTAGCTTATGTTTTCTATACTAGATTTAGTTCATGCTGCAAGATAGGTTGGAGGCCGTCGTCTGGAAGTTGTCATAATTACTGTATAAGTCTATGGCACTGGTCCGATTCATTTATTTATTTATATATATATATATATATATTGTACTTATTCTTTTACCACAATGCTGAATGCTAATTTCCTCAAAACAATAACAAAATGCGCCTGGGAGTGGCCAGTCACCTTTCGGGGATCTCAGCTTCGAGGGTGGCCAGTTTGCGTGACGCTTTTCATTCAAGTATGCGTATGTTTCTGCAGACAAAGTGTTCTCCAGTCTGTTTCTGCTCTCTTGACAACTCCTTATGGACTTTATCATGCCAAAAAAAAATGGTTTGGCTTGACAATGACTATGGAGTAGGCAAAAGCACAAATAGATATGGGACCAGGCTATAACAGTAGTGCATCACATAGGGTGCCATTGGGGAAACAACCCTCCATCTTGGTGCGGTTTGGTCTGGTGTGCATTTAGCTACGTTCCCATTTCCATACCGTCACTATCCTCAACTCACATCTACCACGTTCCCATTTCCATACCGTCACTATCCTCAACTCACATCTACCACGTTCCCTTTTCCATACCGTCACTATCCTCAACTCACATCTACCACGTTCCCATTTCCATACCGTCACTATCCTCAACTCACATCTACCATGTTCCCATTTCCATACCGTCACTATCCTCAACTCACATCTACCATGTTCCCATTTCCATACCGTCACTATCCTCAACTCACATCACCACGTTCCCATTTCCATACCGTCACTATCCTCAACTCACATCTACCACGTTCCCATTTCCATACCGTCACTATCCTCAACTCACATCTACCACGTTCCCTTTTCCATACCGTCACTATCCTCAACTCACATCACCACGTTCCCATTTCCATACCGTCACTATCCTCAACTCACATCTACCACGTTCCCATTTCCATACCGTCACTATCCTCAACACAAGGTAGGTGATTATAAAGGTGAGCGAGACCAGGTGAGTCAGTCAAACCTGCACACATTCCTGTTGCGGTGAGGCAGATTTACATTACTGAGGTGAACAGTGTTCTGCTCTGCAGATCTCTCCCTCTCTCTCTGTGTGTGTGTGTGTGTGTGTGTGTGTGGTGTGATTTGTAATCCCTCTCGGCCTGTCATCCCCTCCTTCCCCATGTCATCACTTAAGCACTAGATTGGAGGTAATGAGAACCCTGCTCGCTACAAAACATAACTCCTATCCATCCTGGGTTTACATCCTTACTCAGCTACAGAGAGGTGTGTGTGTTTCTTTACCTGATGATGCTGACGTAAGTAGCTGTAGGTCATTGAGCTGCCCTATCCCTGACCGTTACTGCTGTGTACAGGACGAGTGCTGGGAACGACACTGTCCTCCTGTCATTATTATCATACCCGCTTGACAAGCCCCTGCCAGGGAGTCGCTCATCCTCAGCACTAAACACACATACACCATCTCGTATGTGTGTACTGTATACTATTCTACTGTTTCTTAGTCCGTTCCGCTCCGACATCGCTCATCCATATGTATGTAGTCTTAATTCATTCCTTACTTAGATTTTGTGTGTGTTGGGTATATGTTGTGTACTTTGTTCGATACTACTTGTTAGGTATTACTGCACTGTCGGAGCTAGAAGCACAAGCATTTCGCTACACCCTCAATAACATCTGCTAATCATGTGTATGTGACCAATAACATTTGATTTGATTTCCACAACACACTGTTTGATATAAGAGAGGGAGGGAAAGGGGAATAAAGGGAGAGGGGGAAGAGAGGAAACTGGGGTGGAAGTAGAGATGTGGGGCAAAGAGGGAGGGAGGGAGAGCGAGAGAGGGGTGGGGTGAAATGAGAGATGGATGGGTAAGGGGGGGGGAGAGCGAGCGGGGGGGGGGGGGAGAGCGAGGGGTGGGGTGAAATGAGAGATGGATGGGTAAGGGGGGGGAGAGAGAGAGGAGTGGACATTAAAAGCAGGGACCTTGTAATTCTGTTTCCCTGACATTAATTAGCTGTGGTTGGGTTGTATAAACACGGCAGTAAAAATGAATCACTGACACACCCTCTCCTCTGCTGCTGGGTGTTGGAGAGCAAACAGGAGATCATCCGGACTGTCCTCCCCCAGTTCTGCTCTGCTGCTGGGTGTTGGAGAGCAAACAGGAGATCATCCGGACTGTCCTCCCCCAGTTCTGCTCTGCTGAAGAGGAGGAGGATGGTTCGTCTTGGCCTCGGCTCACTGTCTGAGACACACACACACTTTCTCTTTGCTCTCTCTGTCCCACACACACACTTTCCGTCCCACACGCACTGTCTCACACACACTCGCTACATTGCATTATTTATTTGCGCTGGCAGACACCCTGGTCGACCAAGGCGACTTTCACCCGGCTGTCCGCCTGGGTTTTTACATATGGCCTTTTCATATACAGCCTAGCACTTACTGGGGCTGCTGCATTCGCTTTCTCAGCTTCTCCACATTAATCCCAGGAAGAGAAAGAGCTCTTCTAGATAAAGGATTGCGGCCCAAATGGCACCTTTTCCCCCTATAGTGCACTACCTTTGACTAGAGCCCTATGGGCCCCGATCAAAAGCAGTGCACTGAAAAGGGAATAGGGTGCCATTTGGGACTCATCCAGAGAAATCTATCCTTCCTGCCCTCCGGTCATAAAGGTCAACTCCCCTGTGACCTAACCATTACTCCCTCTCTATCTCTACTCCCTTCCTCTTCATTTAGCTTTCTCCAGTCTCTCATTCAGCTGTCTTTCAACTCTCTCGCTCCCGCTCTGAGACACTTATCCTCCCTCTCTCTGTTTATCAACTCCCAGTATCCCTCCCCCTGTTTCTGAAGTAAGAAGAAAAAAACCGCACTAGGAGTCCTTGGTTATATCTATGCGTGTGCTAGTGAGAGCATCAGCAGAGGAATGGAGGGTAACGGAGAGAGGGAGGGAAGATGTAGGAAGGGATAGGTACAGGCAGCTAGCTAATAAAGCAGGGGATAAGCAGGGGCTTCTTAAGGAATGATAACGTGTATAATGAAGTGGGTGTCAAAGCTGATCTGCCAGCCTGGTTGGATAATGCTCTGCATGGCATGGTGGGCCCGTGCCTTATGTCCTTGAGGAAGGTTGGTGTAGGTTTGGGGATCAGTGCGTCTTATGGGACTGATCACATCAGTGTTGCTCCGCAGGCCCCCGGCCAGGCCACAGGGTTGAGACTCTCTGGGCTCATCCCAAATGGGACCCTATTCTCTTTTGTAGTGCACTACTTTTGACCAGGGCCCCAATGGGTAGTGCACTATAAACGGAATAGGGTGCCATTTGGGACAAAGCCCCTCGCCTCACCCTGGGCTCTGAGGCACAGAGCATCCTGAAGCCCAGCTCTTTCTTTTCTTTTTAATTTCCTATGAAATCTGACAAAGTTGTTGGTCTGCCGGTGGCCTTTCGTCGGATGTTGAAATTGAAATCGCCCGTTTTATGCAGGCTTTGCATACACAAAGACTGTGTAGCGTCAGTTGTAGCGGTTATTTGACCTGGGCTACCGGATATCAACACCACTGCCACCTGCAACAGTACAACAGTGATCGCCATGTGACTTTGGTTCGTTTTGTGCTTACAATATCAGTCTAAAGGACTGCCCTTTTCATACAACGTGAAGCTTTTTCCCCAAATGACACCCTATTCCCTTTATAGTGCACTACCCATAGGGCCCTGGTCAAAAGTAGTGCACTATAAAGAGAATAGGGTGCCGTTTGGGATGCACCCAGTGACACAGTTACAATGACGATTCCCTGTTGACGATGCTTTTTGAGTTTGAGAACTGCCATACCAATGGAAGTTATTGGTATGGTGATAATTTGACTGTGACTGAAACTCTTTCTGTTGTGTTTCTCCATGTGTCAATTTGAGTGAAACCTCGTTTCTCTCGCTGTGTTCTGTCAGGTGTTCTTTATAGCGTTAGTTGTAAAGTAGTGCTGAGTGATTCACTTCTTTTTTGTTGTTGTTGTATTAAACAACTAATTGACCGATATGGATTCAGTTACTTAAATTCTATTTAGTTCGTGTTTTTTTTTTGTGAGCCCAATGTGCCGATTCTCTCTAGAGTGAAATCGAATCATTCATGAGAGAAATTAAGTCAAGAACTATGTGGGATACCGGTTTGAAGGCAGATGTAATTTTCATTAAGAAAGTATTCAACCTAGTTCAGTGCAGAAACGTGATAATTAACTACAATGACAATAATCCATTGCACCTGTTCTTGTCCGAGCCGGACAAACTTAGGCCTGCTACGTTAGGTTACATGCAGACCGCATGAAAGAGGAATGTACACAACACAATGAGGAGAGAGCTAGAGAAGGTTTGTGAAAGTATGCCTTATCTACTTGGAAGAACTAGTAAAATGATTTTAGACAGCTCTGCAGCATACTTAGGCAGGCTAGCCTAGCTAAATAGGATGACTAAAGACAGTACAGTATGGGGAGCACATAGATAACGTTAGGTTTGGCTGGCTGCTACTGACTGAGCAGAGATGAGATGATGAAAAATAATAAAGTAATCAAATAAAAAGTAAGTAATATTCACAGAAATATTTTATTTCATAGTCATTCCCAATGTATCTATTGATGTCTACCCAATGTGAACCTGACAGAGACAATGGAATATTTTCAATGTTTTGGCAATTAAATGTTCACTATTTTTGGCTTTGGAATTTCCATTTAAAAAGCTGTAAAATATTTTCTGTTGTTATTTCCTCCTTTTTTTCCTTCTTTTTAAACGGAACCAATCTCAAACACTAATCACTCAGCACTATTGTAAAGGCTCTTTCACCTGGGCTACTTTACACCCCCTTCGACAATACTTAGTTCCCCAAATGATGTCATTGCGTCGTCTTTGTGCTCACAATATGACCCTAAAGTTGACCTACATGGACTGCCCCCCCATACAACGGGCAGCCTGCGTGATGGTAATGTTTAGGTTGCAATGTTTAGCCTGAAACCTGTCATGTTTTCTCAAATTCAAACTGCTATACAGATGTAAATGATTGTTATCATAATCATTTGACTCAAACGCTCTCGCTTTGCGTTGTGAATGGTGTCCGTATGACTGAAACTCTTCCTGTCTGTGTGTGTTTCCGGTCAGGTGTTTCGGACGGACTTCATCACGGCCATGAAGCTGCCAGACTCGGCCCAGCTGGGCCCTGATGACTTCTACGTGCTGTCAGACCCCTGGAGACAGGAGTGGGAGAAGGGGGTCCAGGTTCCCGCCAGCGTAGACGCCATCCCAGAACCCGTCGTCAGGTAGGGAGGATGTTTACTGTTTTAGGGCTCTATAAAATCACCTGATTCCATTGTGTTTTCTCCATTTTGTTTTTCCAGGGTTCTGTTCTGTTAGGTTTTCGCTTTTAAAATCCCCCCCTAAAATTTCAATAGAAAAACAATGCTTAAACCACATCAGGAGACTACTTTTGAGCTCTAGGGAAAATGTGAGACGAATTCCATTGCACACCTAGCAAGAGGCTGTTGTTTAGTGATTTGTTTTTGTAGCGCCCATGTGATGGTAGAGTTTGCAAAGCAAAACCTAGCCACTGGATGCAAATAATCATGATATCATTCTGCAAGGTAAGCATAGGCTACTTTGTTGGTAACATTTTAATTGAGAAGGTTTTTGGGAACGCCTTTCCATGTACCAGAATATTTTTCATGTGCCTCATTGCTGATGACTACAGGAAGTGCCAGCTGCACGGGGGAATTCTGTTTGCCTGTTCAGAAAGTTGCAGGAATCACATTCTGTTCATATCTTATGATTAGACTTGGGCAAATTTTAAAGAAATATTCAATTCATTTAGTTTATTCCCTACTAAGTTCAATACATTTTAGAATATTGTTGAATTCCATTTTTGTGCCCTACTGTTTGAATGCTTTCCCTGCTCTGATAACCAATGAAAAACAACCGCACTTTAACCACACCCTGAACCCTCACACACCAATAACACTGTTTGAATGCTTTAATTTATTCTGATACAACTCTGATAGGTAAAGGTGTGTGGTTGTGAGGCAGAGGTAGAGTGGGGGTGGAGAAGTCCCAACAAAGGGACTGGGTCACAAGGAAACATCAACAAACCTCTGCTTTACTCTCATTCTGCTCATACAGGAAACACAATGTGTCCTATCACACGCTAAAAGGACCGCCGTTGGGAAACACTGCAGAGGACACAATCTCATTCACACACACACACACACACATACACACACACATATACACACACACACACAGACCTGCATGCTTAGCTTCAGTGTAACGTTGCAGCATGTTGCGTTGCCCGGCTCTTGGCTATGATCATCTCCCACAGACAGACGGGTGTGTGGAAGAATCAGAGCCCCCCCCCACACACACACACACACACACACATGCCCCATTCCCCACCACACACATTTGACAGGTTTTACTGGAAGAGATCACAGCAGCACCATGTGTTCTAGAGGTCAGGTCAGCTGCATTGTGAGAAAGGGTTTGTAGTGGGCCCTTAAGTGCTGCTCAGTGTCCAGGGATCGTAGGATCACCCACCAACGAGGGTTCCTAGGCTCTGGGAACATGGAGATGTTGGTCGGAGTTCGTCAGATGGGGTGGGGTCTACACAGACTGGGTTGTAGAGTGAGGATGGGAGACTGGGGCGCACGCAACACACACTCATGCGGAGACACACACACACACACACACACACACACACACGGAGTGTGGCAGAGGTAGAGTGGGGGTAGAGAAGTCACACCAAAGGGACCGGGTCACAGGGAAACATCAACAAACCTCAGTGCTTTACTCTCCTGGTCATGCAGGAAACACAATGTGGGAAGATGGATTGGATAGATGAGATGTGTGTAGAGCTGGATAGATAGCCTAGTGGTTAGAGCGTTGGGCCACTAACCGAAGGGATCCAATCCCCGAGCTGTCTTTCTGCCCCTGAACAAGGCAGTTAACCCACTGTTCCCCGGGAGGCCGTCGTTGTAAATAAGACTTTGTTCTTAACGGACTTAGTTAAATAAAAATGAATTAAAAAAGGTACAAATTAGGAGAGGAACAGATAAGGGTAACTAGATAAATGGGTGGATAGATGCACAAATTAGCACGTTCTTGCCTTGATTTATTTAGAATGTGGGGAGATGCAGGGATAGATGGTTGAAGGTAGATAATAAGTGAGTTGACTGCACTTAGAAATAATGGCATCTTCCAAAAATTGTGGAAAGGAAAAGCTGCAGGGCCTGTCGGTCTCAGCTAGCCTTGCGTTCTCTCTCGGGCTCGCAGTCCTCTTCTCTTCCACCGCGCGGCCTCGCTCTGTCTGTACGAGCTCACTGTGCCGTCGTGGTTTCCGATAAACACTTAATGGTCGAAGAGAGAGACCGAGATGGCTCGGTCCCTGTGTTTGTGCTCCTTTTCAGAGAGAGAGAGAGACCCCCACTCCCTTGGCCAAGTGGAAGTAATTAGCCGTTGCATAACAGTCTCATTCGGCAGACAGAGAATGACGAATTGGCACGCTCTCTTTAGCCTCAGTCCCCATTGAAACGCAGGGGAACGAAATCATTACATGTACGAGAACCTTCTTTTCTCCTAATGAGAAAAGGCTTGACGCCGCAGCAGCAAAGGCAGGTTTTCTTCTTCTTCTGTTGACTGTGGTGGCGGCGAACTGGAAACCATCATACTTCGAAAGACTTTGTCTTTTGCTTTGGCCTGAGGAGAAGAGGAGAGGAAAACCGAACAGTAGCTGAGAGAAAGGGCGAGCGAGTGCATGGCTTGGTGGCTCAGTGGGGAGATGAAATACGTTTGGGGTTCAGAGGTCTAGAGAGCCGAGGAGCAGGGCCATGGCCTAGGAAACGAGCATTGGTTCCCCAGGGAACAACCTCCTCCCAGTCCTAGGCTACGTCCCAAATGGCACCCTATTCGGTATAGTGCACTAACTGTGGCCAGAGCCTTTGATCAGCTCAAGGCTGCATCCGCTCCCAGCAGACCAGGCTTGAAGTCACAGTGCACTATTTTATGTCCACTTCAACAACTGGAACCTCCCCAAACTCCTTCCATGATGATGATTGGCATTATAAAGAGACGGGCTTTCGGCCAAAGATGAGCATGGGTCAAGGGGGTTTTAAAAACCCACTGTTCTGTACCACATCATTACCAAACTGACTGGTTCTGCCTGGCCTGGGTCACTGGGTTCAGGATTGACTGAGCTTGGCTTGCTGCTCTCTGGCCTGGCTCTGCTTGGCTTGGTAATGGTAACTCTGACCGCAGCCTGCCTGCTGTCTGTCTAATCCCAGTGCCTGGTTTCCAGAGCAAACCTGGGTTCAATACTATTTGAAAACTTTCAAAATAGTTTGTTTGCTTTAGTCAGCCTGGAGTGCGGGGGGTGGGGTCCATATGCGTCAGGAAGCTCAATCAAGCCCAGCTAAAGTATTAGAAGTGGTTTTGAATAGTATTTGAACCCAGGTGTGGTCTCCTGTTCTCCAGAGCTGCTGTGCAGACCAGGCTTTGTTAGAGTCCAGTCATGCTGTTGTAAGCTCTCTCACCAGGGTGGCTGAATGGAGGGGCGCCATCACTTCTAGGCCTATACTCTCCTGTTAACTATGTCACAGGGATGCCCCCTCCTTTCATTGTCTTATCTATGGCTTGGTGAACTCTGGCTCAATCCCACATCCACCCCTTGCCCCTACCCCCTATGCACTGAAAATAATGGATCATTTTAAGCAATACGAAGGTAAATATGCTCAGGTTTGGATTCTCTGGTCACTTTTTCTATTTGAGCCAGTAACCCATCAGTGGATTAGTGGACCTCGCTGTAGTGGTACACCACCTATTGAGTTGAAGACTGGTTTAGTAAAACGGGAGATGAAATCCATGCGAGCTGTGCTTGGAATCATAAGCACATAGATCACTGAAAGTAGGCTATACAGTCATTTGTATTACATCCTAAAGCACAACATTCTCCAGTGTGTGTGTGTGTGTGTGTGTGTGTGTGTGGTGGGGGGGGGGGTGTTTTACAGTTGTGATCCCTTGGGTTGTGTGCATTTAGTTGCGCGCGTGTAGTGTTATTGGATCTCTAAGCAAGGAAAAGCAGTCCTCCCACCCAAAGCAGTGTGCATGCCACAGCTATGAATCCACCCTACAGACACAGACACACACACACACACACCCTCCACACCAGTACTTGCGGTTGGACCCGTGTGACGGATCAAAGCTGTGTGCTATGCATCGTGGGCTGAGCAACATCTGGGGCATTAAAGGGTTCCCTACGAACCCCCCCCATCTGCCTGCCCTCTCTCCTCTGCCTGCATGTGTGTTTCTATGTGAGCTCATTGTGTGTCTGTCTACATGTATGGATCACATGTTGTGCACCCTGCCACCTCAGACATAAAGACTGCTTTAGGGGGAACGCTCTAGTTGTTGATCATCCCACATGAAACAACGGGCAGCTCCGTTGTTATCAGTTCCGCTGCTCCCCTGTGGTGCATGTCTCTGTGGTGTTTTTCTTTGTGGTTTGGTGAGGGGCCCCTCATGCCAATAGCTGTGGCCACTGCGGGCTGTGCAGGTGGCAGCAGGACCTTCAGAGGCTGCGTCCCACATATCGGCCTATTCCCTATGTAGTGCGCTGCTTTTGGCCAGACCCCTGTGGGCCCTATAAAGGGAATAGGGTACTCTTTGGGACACAGCCTCTGCTCTGTTTCGCCTGGGTGACTCATCCTCACTTACTCACTTCCCACTCCTTCTCACAAATGACGCTGTTTCCTGCTCATCAGGGACCAGGAGACCGTTGGTTCAGCAGCCTTTTCCTTTTTTTGTTGAATATCTCTGGTAGGGAGAAGGAGACTAGGGGAGACGCAGGCTCAGAAGTACACACTACACACATGCTAGCTAGCAAGCCAAGCAATCCACAGCGGGTGTTAGCAAAACGGACGAAGCCTATACAACTGTTTCACCTAGGGATGCGCCGATATCCGATATTTTCCTAGCCCTAAAAAAATTATACTTAACATTTTTGCGGCTTTTTAAGCATTCTAGTACAGTTAAATAGTTAACACACACACACGGACAAACTACAGTCCCTGGTTCGAATCCAGGCTGTATCACATCTGTCAGTGATTGTGCGCCGCCCTATGGGACTCCCAATTGGCCCAGCGTCGTCTGGGTTTGGCCGGGGTAGGCCGTCATTGTAAATTAGAATTTGTTCCTAACTGACTTGCCTAGTTAAATAAAAAGGTTACACACACACACAAATACCACCCCACCGACCCCCAAAAAAGTTATTTTGTTGGCATTTACGTGTGTCCCCATTACCAGTAAAACATAATCAAAACCTATTTCTTTCACTTTCTTCCTGTGCTGTTTCGTTGTTCATTTGTTTCATTCTCAGCCAGGATTTCATCACCTATGTCAAGCAGTGAAGTTTCAGCTCTGTCTGTCCGTGGCCTCTCTTCCTTTGTGCGCACTGTCGCTGCGTCCGTTTCCATCTTGTCCAGTTGTCTGTAACATTTCACGTAAACCCTGTTTCTTGTCTGCATCGAAGTAGCGGTCCTTGTACCTAGCATGGAGCATGGTGGTGGCACAGTAAAGAGGCTCAGAGAGAAGGCCACCGACTCGCTTGTTCACACCCTCAAGTACTTTTGTAAGTTTTAACCCCACGGTCTGTGTCGGCGGTTTTGTTGAGCGGGCGTTTCAATCCCACGACAGAGGGTATCACGTCTGCTGCAGACACAGGTTGGTGAGTTTATTTCCCCAGTCAGTTGTTCAAATGGCGCTAGGAGTGTGTTCAAGTTTCCACGTTTCAAACGTGTTCTCAAATACCATTTGAAATGGCAGCAGCGGTATGAGAACCAGCACATTCTTGAACATGCTATACGGCTTTCCTCAGTACCAAATCCACATCGACCCACTGCTGTCAGACTCAGCATGCTCATGGGGCCGACGTCGCTGGTCCAAATGTCAGTCGTGACGTTAATAGCAGTGACGCCCATAGCAAGTAGCTCATAGATGTACATTTCAACAATACTGCGTAACTCTGGTAGGGCAACATCTGAAAAATAGTGTGTACCGGGGCTCAACCAGTCGGCGAAAGCCAACATCATCCACGACATAGGACGGTTGATTGTCAAGGGCAATGAATTCCATTGTCTTGGCGTTGATAGATTTCGCCTTTTGAGTTGTCTCGCTGACGATGTTGGCATTTTTAGCTAATATCGGCCGATTCCGATATGCTCACCGATATATCATGCATCCCTAGTCTCACCAGTCACTTCTCTTTCAAATCCTGTGGTTTGTAGCTAAAAGTTGGATGGCAAGAGGAAACCCCGTCACCTATTGTTGACCGACATAATCCAGGGTTTGAGCTGTAATATTTAATATGAGGTGACAGTACAGAATATACAGTGCATTCGGAAAGTATTCAGACCTTTTCCCTTTTTCCACATTTTGTTATGTTACAGCCTTACTCTAAAATGTGTAAAATGATTTTTTTCCCCCTCATAAATCTACACACAATACCCGATAATGACAAAGGAGGGGGAAAAAAAGGTTTTTGGAAATGTATTTTAAAACAAATTGAAATACCTTATTTACATAAGCATTCAGACCCTTTGCTATGAGACACGACATTGAGATCAGGTGCATCATGTTTCCATTGATAATCCTTGATGTTTTTACAACTTGGAGTCTACCTGCAATTCGGCCTGTGGGAGATTATACTCGCCCCCACATTTTATGTTTGATAAAAACATCAGCAAAATCAGCTCCAAGCCATTTCTATTCTTTATTTTAACCCCTTTCTCGCCCCATTTTCGTGGTAGAAGTCTCCAAGTGATTTAAAATGTTGTAAATCTGTTCCAAAGTATTCCCACACATAATAAAGAGATATACAGTACCAGTCAAGTTTGGACACACCTACTCATTCCAGGGTTTTTCTTTATTTTGACTATTTTCTACATTGTAGAATAATAGTGAAGACATCGAAACTATGAAATAACACACATGGAATCATGTAGTAACCCAAAAAATTATTAAACAAATCAAAATATATTTGAGATTCTTCAAAGTAGCCACCCTGTGCCTTTATGACAGCTTTGCACACTCTTGGCATTCTTTGGGGGAACTCCTTCAAGACTGTTGGAAAAGCATTCCAGGTGAAGCTGGTTGAGAGAATGCCAAGAGTGTGCAAAGCTGTCATCAAGGCAAAGGGTTATTACGTTTGTAGAAATACAAAACTTTCAATCATTCAATGGTATGTCATCACTATACTTTCCATTCCGACATTACATGTATCCATCGCAGTGCTATTCTATACCGTTGAAGAACAGTTCTAGGTCATTGTGCATACCATATGTAGGTCATATGAACTTCATCCACAACGATTTTGGAGCTGTATAGGATTGAGGCCAACACGTCTCTCCCCAGGCTTCCCCAACCAGCTCTCCGGACTTCCGAAGACGAGGTCGCATGCACCCTCACTTATAGCGTTCTTGTCTTCCACCACACACTGCTCTGAGGCCCAGGGCTGTTGCTTTGCGGGTTTCGTCATCCGTCCACTAAAGTCTTTAGCCGGGAGACGACTGTCAGAATTGGAGGTTGTTTTCCTAGCTTTTTGAAGACTAGAACTAGCTAGCTGGTAAATCAGACTTTTCCCAGGAGCCCGTTGGCGAGACCGCCAATATATCTTCCTCTCGCACGAAGGCTCGAAAATGCTCCAATTTAGTCCTGTTTTAATTAAATCTCTAAGCTGGTCATTACTGTAGCAGTGTCGTCTCTCCATCTCTTTTTCAGAAAGCTCCATCAGAGTATTTCTTCCCACAGTTTTAGTCTAGCTGGGCTAGCTAGCTATCTTTAGCTTGGCTTGTTTACTTCTAGTGGGGGTGTAGACAAGGAAGCGTGGGGGGTGTTGCACATGCACATATCGTGCATATGAGAAACAATCAAAAACTTTGCTCAAATTCTGAGCGAATATTGAATTTTACACAGTGGGTCACAGCTCTTTGTTGTGTAGTCTCATCAACTAAACTTCTTCTGTGTGCGATTTTAAAATAATCGGTTCAAGAACATTCATCTGGTGTCATAGAAGCAATTATTGGTACCATCATGATTGTCTTTAAAAAAAAGTTTTATTTACACGAAGATTGATCACGAAGATTGCCATTTTTCCCTTTCACTATAATGGGGGATCCTGTTTTCTGCAAACAGTGCTTGCAGTACCGCGGTCGGCCTTGAACCTCTTGGCTTCGATGAGAGGGGGCAGTCCTTCACCCCTGGTTTACACTTAGGCAGACCGAAAAAAAAAAACCACTTACAGTGGGAAGAAAAAGTATGTGAACCCTTTGGAATTACCTGGATTTCTGCATAAATTAGTCATACAATTTGAAAACATTAAGTCACAACAATAGACAAACACTTCAACTAAACTAATAACACACAAACAATTGTGATTTTTCATGTCTTTATTGAACACACTGTATTCACAGTGCAGGTTTGAAAAAGTATGTGAACCTTTTGGATTTAATAACAGGTTGACCCTCCTTTGGTAGCAGTAACCTCATCCAAACATTTTCTGTAGTTGCGGATCAGACCGGTCAGGAGGGATTTTGGACCATTCCTCTTTACAAAACTGTTTCGGTTCCACAATATTCTTGGGATGTCTGGTGTGAACTGCTCTCTTGAGATGCTGTGGCATGACCTCAATCGGGTTGAGGTCAGGACTGACTGGGCCACTCCAGAAGGCATATTTTCTTCTGTTGAAACCATTCTGTTGTTGATTTACTTCTGTCTTTTGGGTCGTTGTCCTGTTGCATCACCCAACTTCTGTTGAAACTCAATTGGAAGACAGATAGCTTAACATTCTCCTGCAAAATGTCTTGATAAACTTGGGAATTAATGTTTCCGTCGATGACAGCAAGCTGTTCAGGCCCTGATGCAGAATAGCAGCCCCAAACCATGATGCTCCCTCCACCATACTTTACAGTTGGGATGAGGTTTTGATATTGGTGTGCTGTGCCATTTTCTTCTCCACACATAGTGTTGTGTGTTCCTTCCAAACAACTCAACTGTAGTTTCATCTGTCCACAGAATATTTTGACAGTAGCGCTGTGGAACATCCAGATGTTCTTTTGCAAACTTCAGAGGTGCAGCAATGGTTTTTTTTGGACAGCAGTGGCTTCTTCCGTTGTGTCCTCCCATGAACACCATTCTTCTTGTTCGTGTTTTAGGTATGTAGACTCGTCAACAGAGATGCTAGCATGTTCCAGAGATTTCTGTAAGTCTTTAGCTGACACTCTAGGATTCTTCTTAACCTCATTGAGCATTCTGCGCTGTGATCTTGCAGTCATCTTTACAGGACGGCCACTCCTAGGGAGAGTAGCAACAGGGCTGAAATTTCTCCATTTATAGACAGTTTGTGGACTTTATTTTAGAAATACTTTTGTAACCCTTTCCAGCTTTATGCAAGGCAACAATTCTTAATCTTAGGTCTTCTGAGATCTCTTTTGTTTTGAAGCATGGTTCACATCAGGCAATGCTTCTTGTGAATAGCAAACTCACATTTTGTGAGGGTTTTTTATAGGGCAAGGCAGCTCTAACCAACATCTCCAATCTCGTCTCATTGATTGGACTCCAGGTTAGCTGACCTACTTCAATGGAGAAGTCGGTAGCCTAGGGGTTCACATACTTTTTCCAACCTACACTATGAATGTTTAAATAATGTATTCAATAGACAAGAAAAATAGAATAATTTGTGTGTTATTAGTTTAAGGAACACAGAATTTCTATTGTTGTGACTTAGATGAAGATCAGATCAAAGTTGATGTAAAATTTATGCAGAAATCCAGGTAATTCCAAACGGTTCACATACTTTTTCTATGCAGAAAAAATCTCACTCACTACACTTCCTCATCCAGCAAAACATAGCTGGCAACGGGAAGCCATTCTCTTTAATGACCTCATCAGGGATGCCAAAGCACCCTGGCCAGTCACTCTCGCCTCTCCGCTTTAAGGAGAGTAAATGCTGTTTACGAGGGTTGTGTTACTCAGCAGACACCAACGTCTCAGCTCTCTCTTTAAAGAACCAGCCACCCAACACTACCATGCACCGTTTTGCAGTGTTTCGTTTAGCCTCTCCTTCTCCTCTCTTTATTCTCTCCTCCTCCATCTTCCCATTCTCCTCTCCTCCTTCACTCAAGGTTTTGTTGTTTTTTTCTCTTTTCTCTATGAGGTGGCGTAGTCGTGTTTCTTCTTCCTGCTGGTGGCGCCGGTGTTCTGTTTTGCTGCATTGTCCACTACTTTGTTTTGGATGAACTTGTTCTAAGCGTCCGACCGACCGCCTCTCGCTGTGTTTCGGATAGAGGAAGAAAGATTAGAGGGCGAGGGATGACAGAGGAAAGGCATGACGGTAGTGGTTAAAAGTCCACCTTTCAGAGAAATGAAGTGAAGGACTGAACCACAGACCAGACAGACTAAACGCGTGCCACACCGCAACCTTTCTTGAGTTGTTGCAGCTCTATGGTCTGAAAGTGGCATCAATTCCTCTTCCTTGTCTCCCTTCACCTTGCGTACACTTCCTGTTGAATTAGGAACAAGGGAGAGTTTGTTGTTTTGAAAGTCTATTGAAAAAGTTTGATTACTTGCTAGCTACCATTTTGAGTTTGGATCCCGCGACGCAGTTGGCATCAGTTGCTGGGGCCGCTACTATCTGTCCAGTGATCCTGCCAACCAAGGCCGATCTGAGGAGCTACTTGGCGTAGCAGCTAGCCTAGCTGCTAGCTAGCTGTCTATCAAGCTAGCAGGGTTTTCTTGATTGTCCTGGGCTTGTGGCTGTCTAGATCTCTTCTGTTGTTTCCAGTCTTCCCTGCAGCGTACCCTGTCTGGAACTATGAGGTGTAACAGCGTAACCTACATTGCTACCTTGACAAAGATCAAAGCCGACGGGAATACCGTTGGCGACAGTGGTGTCTCTATCACATGTGAGGGATCTTTTTAAACTAACTAAAAGACTTCTACAAGCAGATGTTAACAGTAAGAAAATAGCTTCAAGTGTTGTGTCCAAATACTGATGGAGTCAACTTATAAAATAATGGGCGACCTGACCAGAGAGGTCCAGGACCTGAAGAACAGTTTGCAGTTCTCCCAGGCTCAGCTTGATGAGTTTAATTGCGTACGTCCGCTACGACAAGCTTGTAAATTCGCTCTGGCTTTCTACACCGATTTTCAGTGCACTCTCGTCTGAGTGTGCCAGAGCGTAGAATAACTGACAAATTTACAAACGCTCAACACGCTTTTGAATATGGCTGGTGTCAGTAAACGTTGGCAAAAAAGCGTAAATTGTTGCCAGCAGGACAATTGCAATCACCAATCCTCTGGATAACGTAACATCCTAACCAGCTCTGCTAGGGCAAGTAAAATGGTCAGTGAGCTGTACAGTTTGCTTGGGTGCTTGACTGTTGTTTTTAGGACAAAACGCTCAGATCATCCCTTAAAGAATTCAGGTTTGAACAACACTGAATGGAAGTAGACAAAGAAGAGCTCTCCAATAGGTACCAAAACATTCAAGGATCATTTTCTCAAAAGTTTAAAAGAAACATTAATGTGTTGGAAATTCGAAATAGTTTGCATAGTCTACTTGCATATAGCTCTGTCACACAGATTTACCCCACCAGACATGCCACCAGGGGTCTTTTCAGCCCCCAGGTCCAGAACAAAGTCAAGGAATTATACAGAGCCATGAGTAAGTGGGTGGGTGTGTGCTCCCAATTCTGGGGACGACAAAAGGGTCTCTTTTTTTCCCCCCCCAATCTTAAAATGATAAACATTCAACATTGGCCATGCTGTCAATCCACATTGATTTCTGCCGCGCTCAAAACAACTGTTAACTCGGAACTTGGAAATCTGACTTCACTGAGTTCAAGATGACTGGGAACTCGGGAGAAAACAAGCTCAGTCTGGAAAAATACATTTTGAACGGTCATCCAACTCAGAATTGTAACTCGGGCCTCTTTCTAGAGCTACGACCTGAAGATCACTGACGTCATCATGATTCAACGTAGTTTTTTTTACGAGTTCCTAGTTGTTTTGAAAGCACCATAAATCCAGAGAATGCCAGACTTTGATGACAATTTATCCACAAAGGACTGCCGCGCCACCTTCCTGTTCAAGTGAGCACAGCACAACAAGGTGAGTCCAAAAATGTATTGAATGCTGCTGCATAAATTATGTAATATGCCAGGGAGATGTGTATACTGTAGCTAAGAAAGTAATACTAAGTGTATGTTATGTAGTAAGCTGTTAGTAGCGCATGTGCCTCACCCTAATAATTCGGTCTATTTACTTCTCTTAATTTCGCCTACTGATCTTACTTGGTGGTGCACGTGTAGCCTATAACCTGTTATAGAGAAATGTGATCATTGAATATTGTAAGAGCTTTCATTGTCTGCTTATATGCCCCCTTTATTTATCAAATGTATTTATATAGCCCTTCTTACATCAGCTGATATCTCAAAGTGCTGTACAGAAACCCAGCCTAAAACCCCAAACTGCAAGCAATGCAGGTGTAGAAGCACGGTGGCTAGGAAAAACTCCCTAGAAAGGCCAAAACCTAGGAAGAAACCTAGAGGAACCAGGCTATGAGGGGTGGCCAGTCCTCTTCTGGCTGTGCCGGGTGGAGATTATAACAGTACATGGCCAAGATGTTCAAATGTTCATAAATGACCAGCATGGTCAAATAATAATAATAATCATAGTAGTTGTCGAGGGTGCAACAAGTCAGAAACTCAAGAGTAAGTGTCAGTTGGCTTTTTTCATAGCCAATCTTTGAGAGTAACTCTACCGCTCCTGCTGTCTCTAGTGAGTTGAAAACAGCAGGTCTGGGACAGGTAGCACGTCCGGTGAACAGGTCAGGGTTCAATAGCCGCAGGCAGAACAGTTGAAACTGGAGCAGCAGCACGGCCAGGTGGACTGGGGACAGCAAGGAGAGAGAGAGAGAGAGAGAGAGAGAGAGAGAGAGAGAGAGAGAGAGAGAGAGAGAGAGAGAGAGAGAGAGAGAGAGAGAGAGAGAGAGAGAGAGAGAGAGAGAGAGGAGAGAGAGAGAGAGGAGAGAGAGAGAGAGAGAGAGAGAGAGAGAGAGAGAGAGAGAGAGAGAGAGAGAGAGAGAGAGAGAGAGAGAGAGAGAGAGAGAGAGAGAGAGAGAGAGAGAGAGAGAGAGAGAGAGAGAGAGAGAGAGAGAGAGGAGAGAGAGAGAGAGAGAGAGAGAGAGAGAGAGAGAGAGAGAGAGAGAGAGAGAGAGAGAGAGAGAGAGGAGAGAGAGAGAGAGAGAGAGAGAGAGAGAGAGAGAGGAGAGAGAGAGAGAGAGAGAGAGAGAGAGAGAGAGAGAGAGAGAGCGTCAGGAGACACTGTGGCCCCATCCGATGAAACCCCCGGAAAGGGCCAAACAGGCAGGATATAACCCCACCCACTTTGCCAAAGCACAGCCCCCACACCACTGGAGGGATATCTCCAACCACCATGGTTCTGACTTGGTGTACAGGGAGAACACTGTAAAAACGGCCCATGCTGGCATGCATCCCCCAAAAAGTTCATTTTTGTTATATTGACTACGCCCGTCCTAGCTCGCTCATTAATGTCTTAATTGACATTACGGATTGCCTCATCTGCTTGTTGTCCCCTTATGCCATAGTTTGTACATCTCAATTGTCAGTAGAAACCCCATTTGTTTAAGCAAGTCAGCCATATCAGCTATGTTTTTTAAAGGCAGTAAATGAGGCTGAACTAACAGTTTTGCTGCCAGACAAGGCTCTGCTGATAGCTAAGTGTAGCAGTGGTAAGGTGTTGGGACTCTGCTTTTGGGGCAGCTTTATGTAAGCCCTAACAGTTTGGGGGCACCGTTTGTCACCGTTATAGTGCGATTTAATGTATTTTTTAGTGTTGTGTAGAAGCTTTGCTGGCATGCATCCCCCAAAAAGTTCATTTTTGTTTGCCCCACCAAGATTTATATGCTAAAATTGCCACTGCATGTGTGTGTGTAGCTGACAGACAGACACACACACACACACACACTACATGTTAATGTATGTAAATTGTAAAGTATTTTGTCTGTAATGTATTTTTCGTTATGTCGGACCCCAGTAGACTAGCTGTCGCTAATGGGGATCCTAACAAATCAAAACCGGCATTGATGACTATTCTGCTTCATTGATGACTATTCTGCTTATTCAATGTAAAAAAAAAAAAAAGATAGACGCTAATCTGTTATTCAGGAGCTTTATTTTTGTTTTTTTAAACTATTGACAATGTCAGTTTAACTTTGAATTCCATTTTGTTATTTTTTTGGTGAGTTCAATACACTGTTTTTCAAGAGATCGATCAAGTGTGAACTGTGCGACAAGGTTTAGCGTTGAAAACATGGTAATTAAGTGACCATAAACCCGTTGTGGGTCAGACATGGACAAGGAGAGGGACAGAAGAAGCACGACTGAGAGGGATAGAGAGCTGTTGCTTTGCAAGTTACACTATCTCTACCTGAAAAACATGATCCAAGTGATTGATAGTTGGTATTCAGCAGTCATAAAAGTATGCTTTTACTTTGAACTACAAAAATTGTGATTTTTGTCAGACCACATAGGAAGCAGCTCTATAGAGATGAGATGACAACTTGGGATGAAATAGTTAATTTATCAAATAAAACAAATGTTGTATAGAGAACTGAAATATTTTAAAGTAATGTGAATAAATTGTTTAAGATGGCTATGCAGAAATCGATCTGCCATTTCCTGGTTGCTAAAATTCAGTTTGTGACAAAGGAAGCAAGTATAGTGTAGAGAATCATTGTACCATCTAAACCGCTGTGAAATATCTTTTCCATAATCAAAAATATTGTATTTTCAGCTGTTTGAAGCTAATGCACATATAACAGATATACAGCTCCTTAGACTTTGTTTCAATGACCGACATATCTATAACTCACATTTCTATGTAAATTTGGTCAGGTTGCCAAAAAAGTTACATATTGCAGCTTTAATAAGTGATAAGCAGTAAGGGCTTGTATTCATTGTTTTTTCTGTTACAGCATTCATCCCACATAATGCATAGTGCATTTAATGAAAAAAAAAAGATAATCTAAATCGAAAACCATGATAATTTTTTTTTATCATCGAACTGAAAACGAACTGACCTGAAACAGCACTAATCGCTCAGCACTATTGTTCATACAGTACTGTAGCCTAGATCCTCAACATAGAAAAGTACTTCTGCACAGAGTAAGGTCTTTTGTTAATCTCAAAGGGTTCAGTTACTGAACCCCCAAAACAACACATTTTAAACCGGTGTGGTGTGGTGGGCTGGCTGGATGCTGGTGGGCTGGCTGCCTGGAAGTGTCTCAGACAGGGAGAGGAATGCAGGAAGAGGGGGCAGAGACTGCTGGTGGGACCCCCCCCCCTCCACCCCAACCCCTCTTACTACAGGCCAGGTGTCGGTTAGCGCTTTACTGTATTGCAGAGTGGTGTGCGTGCGTGCTCGTTCACGCGCTACAGAGTGCTGTGCCACAGCTGCATAGGAAGAGGTTAGGGTGGGGGAACCAAAAACACATACCAAGCAACGTGACGACGCTGCATGTGGGTTAGTTACTGTGCCCCGTTATAAGTGGGGTATTGAGAACGTCTGACTGTGATTGAACCCCAGGCAGTTCATGAGATGAGAGGCTAATAGAGAAAGCAGTGAGGAGAGGGGCAGACCTGGGTTCAAATACAATTTAAAATCAAATACTTCAAATACTTACATTTTCCTCTTGCCTGCCTGGACTGCCAGATTGGCAGGGGTTGCAGTTTTGGGATTATTCTATTAGTCCATTAAGCCAGGCAAGCTCAATCAAGCACTGAGATAAAGTATTATAAATGATTTCCAGCAGTATTTGAACCCAGGTCTAGAAAGGGGTCATGCTGCTACAGTGTGCTCTACTGTATCATTATACTGATAAACTAAACAAACCAGATTCATAGAAATGGATGGTAAGGCAGTTGGAAACGTGGCAGATCGGATGACACAGTTAGGTCTGTGACCACCTGCTCCACCATGCTGCTTCTGACCGCTGTGTTATGGGCAGTGTGGGGGGGGTAACGAAAGTATTCACACCCCTTGACTTTTTCCGCGTTTGGTTGTGATACAAATAGGGATTAAAATGTATACTTTTTTTATCTACACAAAATACTAAAATGTCGAAGTAGAATTTTGGTTTAATAACAAATCTTCAGATTTATGAGAAATAAAACCCTAATATCTTTAAGTATTCAACCCCCTGAGTCAATACATGGTAGAATCACCTTTGGCAGCGTTTACAGCTGTGCGTCTTTTTGGGTAAGTCTCTAAATGCTTTGCATACCTGGATTGTACAACATTTGCCTATTTTATTCTTTTTAAACTCTTCAAGCTCATTACTAGACAGTCATTTTCAAGTCATGCCATATATTTTCAATCTGATTTTAAATCAATGTCGTCTTGGTAAGCAACTCCAATGTGTATTTGGCCTTGTGTTTTAGGTTATTGACCTGCTGAAAGGTGAATTTGTCTCCCAATGTCTGTTGGAAAGCAGACGGAACCAGGTTTTCCTCTAGAATTTTGCCTGTGCTTAGCTCTATTCTGTTTCTTTTTATCCTAAAAAACTCCCTAGTCCTTGCCGATGACGAGCATATCCATAACATGATGCAGCCACCACCATGCTTGAAAGTACTAAATGAAGAGTGGTACTCAGTGTTGTGTTGGATTTGCCCCAAACATAATGCTTTGTTTTCAGGACAAAAAGTAAGTTTCTTTGCCACATTTTTTTGCTCTGTTACTTTCCTTATTGCAAACAGGATGCATGTTTCGGAATATATTTTATTCTGTACAGACTTCCTTCTTTTCACTCTGTCATGTAGGCTAGTATTGTGGAGTAACTACAATGTTGTTGATCCATCGTCAGTTTTATCCTATCACAGCCATTAAACTCTAACTGTTTTAAAATCCCCATTGGCCTCATGGTGAAATCCCTGAGCGGTTTCCATCCTCTCCGTCAACTGAGTTAGGAAGGACACTTGTCTTTGTAGTGACTGGGTATATTAATACACCATCCACATTGTAATTAATAACTTCACCATGCTCTAAAGGGTATTCAGTGTCTGCTGCTTTTATTTTTACCCATCTACCAATAGGTTCCCTTCTTTGCAAGGCATTGGAAACCCTCCCTGGTCTTTGTGGTTGAATCTTTGAGTGAAATTCACTACTTGACTGAGGGACCTTACAATTATCTGTATGTGTGGGGTTCAGAGATCGGGTAGTCATTCAAAAATCATCTTAATCGCTATTGTTTGACACGGAGTGAGTCCATGCAACCTATTATGTGCTTTCTTCAGACATTTTTACTCCTGAACATATTTAGGTTTGGTAAAACAAAGGTGTTGAGTACTTTTTGACTCAAGACATTTCAGATTTTAATTTCTTATTCATTTGTAAACATTTCTGCAAACAAAACTCTGCTTTGACATTGTGTGTAGATCAGTGGCACAAAATCTACATGTAACCCATTTCAAAGTCAGGCTCTTAACACGTGTGTGTGTGTGTGTGTGGGGGGGGGGGGGGGGGGGGGTGAATACTTTCTGAAGGCATTGTATGTGCACCACATTTTTATCTGCCTGCCCCCTCTCTCCCTCGCGCTGGCTGGCTTGTGGTGTATTCATTACACTGATTCTGAATTTGTCCAGTAGAAACTCACGTTTTTAGTTGCAAAACATTCTAGTTTTGCAACTGTTTGGACTAATGATTATACCCTTGCTCTTTCTCTTCGCTAGTGATGCGAGTGTGTGTGTTCAGTCTTCGGTCTGTAGAATATCCTAGCCTATTCATTGATGATGGGCCCTGTTTAACTGAAGTTGCGAGGCATTGCAAGCCAAGACATTGCGAGATACAGCATATGGTTGCCGGTAGAAAGGCCAAGTGCACTGTTCTGAATGTCTGCCTGGTGGCCGACCTGCCTCTACTGTGCCCCTCCCCTCTCTCTCCGTCCCTCGCTAGCTCACTATGAAAGATACAAGTGTTTGGTCTCGGAAGTATGGCAACTCATCAGTCTCCTCTGTTCCAAAAATAGTCAATTCCTAGAGGAATCGATTCTTGACACTCGTAAATGGAAGTCGATAGCGGGAGTTGACGTGCAAGGAGTCGAGGAATCAATTATTTTGGAGTCGACTCTCCACCACTTTGTCACCATCCATTAAACGTTGAAAAAATGGCAGAGAAAGGCAAGCGACAGCAGCAAAGTCCTGTATGGTAATACTTTGAGAAGTTAAATGAGAAGGAAAAGGTTGAATTGAGGTACTGTAATGGTAGTGCAGGTACAATGCTTAACCATCTGAAAGGGACACCGTGAGACCCAAACTGTTTCTGGCAGCAGCACAGCTGCATTGTAAATTCACATGGAATTTAATGAATTTTTCTTATTGTTTTAACGGAAAAGCGAGTAAAAAGAAATGGCAGTTTAAACGTCAACACATCTCCTCAGTCCTCACCACCTGTGCTCCCCGGGGATTTGACCAGTTGTTAACGTGTTCACAATGACGCAATTAAGGAGGACGGCTTCTTGCGAGTTTTAGATATTCCCACCAGAAACTCCCATGCAAAGGCCTCTCTTCTTCACTAGGACGAAATGAAAAGAGCTCAGCGTATTTTAGCGCTCCCTTTTAGTTCCTATTCATGATCGGCATATGTTTTCCAGCACCGACTGAGAAATACTTTTCTCTCCAACTCGGAGCCTAAAGCATTATTGAGAGGATCTCCACTGGTTCAAGATGCTCCCAAATTGCACCTTATTCCCTTTATAGTGCCGTACTTTTGACCAGGGTGCATAGGGGCCCGGCACTCATTTTGAGTGCCTGTATAATTATCATTTTCTGAACAAATATTCCATATGGGGTGCCAGTACTCAAGCGGTAGAAAATTCCAGGTTGCAGTACTTTTGTACCCAGCCTAATTCAATAACTCCACTCTTTATGCCATACATTTTCAGCAACTTTCTGCGTGTGTGGAGATGATTGATGATGGAGACTGGTGGATGAATGCAATGCCTGCCCGGCTGTTTTTATGGTGCTTTACCTGGAAAAGAGCAATAATGGGAGAACAGAGCTTTCTGAGAACTGGTCTTTCTGTGTTAGATCACATTTACATTTAAGTCATTTAGCAGACGCTCTTATCCAGAGCGACTTACAAATTGGTGCATTCACCTTATGATATCCAGGGGAACAACCACTTTACAATAGTACATCTAAATCTTTTAGGGGGGGGGGGGGGGTTAGAAGGATTACTTTGTCCTATCCCAGGTATCACCATCTCTACCAGGAAGCGGTAACACCATCTCTACCAGGAAGCGGTAACATGTAGCCTAATCACTTATACAAACAGGCAGGCGTGTGCACACACATACATGAAAACACAGCACACACACTTGCACAACACACACACACACTCCAATTTGTGAATACAGTCCATACATGTAATGAGGACTCGGGCTCTCAGAACATGAGCAATAGCTTGCAATCACTAGACAACTACACGCAAATGTGCAGGTGCATTGAATAGAAACTTGTGGTACATAACTACTGACACACTTTCATTTTCATAAACACCCTGTACATACACACACACACACACACACACACACACACACACACACACACACACACACACACAGATCATGCAGCGCTGATAGATAAAACCACTCTCAACATGTTTTCCAACGCCTTGTATTTCCTTATTTTCTTCCACCTGTTTGATTGAATATGAATGGTGGAAAATATATAAATGAGCTGTACAGCTGCTGTACACAGAAACGAATGTGTGTCCTGCAATAAGGATTTGGAACTGGCAGAAAACAATGGAGGCGTTTCCCCTTTCTCTCTCCCTCGCTCCATCTTTCTCTCCCTCTTTCTCACTTCTCTTGCTCTCTTGCGGACTGATGTTGCATAATCGTTTATGTAAAGAGGTATTCGTTCTTCCTCTAGAGGGTTTGTCTTCAACACATACTAACCTGCCGTTAAGCGCTAGCTAGCTAGCAGCCTGACTGTTAGCATACGTGTAGCCTGTTTAGCAGCTAGCTTGACGCTTCCCTGCCTGCTTGCCTGGCACTCCCACCCTCCTTTTTAGCCTCCTAATTAAGGGGACAGACACAGGGAAGCTAGCTCTCTGGTGAATTTCTTCACACTGCAGTGTTTTAGCAACAAAAAAGGAGGGGGGACAAAAGGGAGGAGGTGGATGCAAACACTGAGGGAGCTGTGAGACCTAAAGCAAGGTCCTGGCGCGGTGCCAGTCCTGCTCTGGGCAGCAGCAGCCTCTCAGCCTTCCCTTCCCTGTCTCCTGGCTCGCAACTGACTCAGTGGAAAATGTGAATGAAAACAATCCCCAAGCCCCTAACACAAATCACTTTTCCCCCTACCCCACTCCACCCCTCAAAACCCCCCAAGCGGGATTATAATGTGCCTTTTTTTGGAGGAGTGGGAAGGGGGCTTGCGATTTAGTGTTTTTCTGTGTAGGGTAACTGCCAGAGTTTTGGGAAGAAGAAGAGAAAACAAATGGGGACGAAAACAGAAAAAAGGCTAGTAGGAAGCGCAGTAAAACGTAAAACCCTAGCCGGCTAGACTGATTCCTCTTGTTGTGAGAGTGACTCTGTAGTAAGGAGGCACAGGAATATGGCTCTTAATAAGGCTCAGCCATATCCATGACAACACGCTTGGCATTCCTGGGCAGACCGCATTGGCATCTGAAGGAATCACAAAATGGCAGCACACAAAAAGACTCAGTCGGGGCTCCGGTTAACCCTCTGTGTGCCACGCCTGACGACTTTGGAGAAAGAGACACTGTTGGTACCTGCTTTCTGACTGATTTTGTCTAGTGCTTGATTAGAATAAAAAATTATCCCCACATTCTGATTCGTTTTAGGCTAGTTGTCATTGTGAGAGAGGCTAAATTGTTTGTGTTCTCAAAGTGACTATCCAGCATTAACATCTAAAGTGCAGAGCCATTTTTTTTTATACATTTCCCGGTTCCTCAAAGAATGAATGAAATGACAAATTCCTCTTGACCCCCTCCAATTCATTCTGTTATTAGAACAAGCCTTTTCACTAAAGGGATGAGTCCCAAATGGCACCCTACTCCCTACATACTGCACTACTGTTGACCAGAGCCCTATGGGTCTAGGGCTTTCATCCATTTTGTCACTGAAACATTTTAATGTCATATCTGACTGAGAGGGTTGCTATGACTCGCGCTAAACACTGTGCCATTTGCCTATCTCGGCGGGGACTTTACTCTGCTGGGGGAAGATACTGATGCATCACAGTATCTTTCTGATGATTTCAGTTTGTCTGTCTCTGTCTGTCTGGGTCTTCCATCTCTAATAATTCTCTTCCTCTCCAGCATAGGTCAGGTCAATGTTGTGGCTAGTTAAAAAACAAAACACACACACACTAGTGATGCGCGGGTTGAATCATAACCGTGGTCCCAGCGGCTACATCCGCTGGGCGGACTGGTTTACGGTCATTAAATATTGTGTGGCTGAAGGGTGGGTGGGTGGCGGGCGGGCGGGTTGAATAAAGAGAAACAAAACCTTAATTAATTTTTAATGTATAATTGTGCAATTTTATATAGGCTACATTGAGGTTTTTATTTTATTTTTGGCTATCTGGTATTACTGCATAAGCCTACATTTTAGGGCTTAACTGTACACGCGCCAAATAGCCTGCACAGCCAATCTTCAGATAACTTTTTCTGCCCTTCCCAAAAGCATTAACGTCAATCTGCGGAGGCAAAAAGGAGATTGACGACGTTTAATTCAATAAGACAAAAGCTGCGTAAGGTGAGTTGAAAATAAAGAGAAGGGGAGGGCCAGAAAAGAAATGCCTGGGAAATATTTGGTGAAGTGGTAAAAGAGGATGTTATGTGATGATTTATGAGGCTCTATCCCAATTGGACAGGATTTTGAATAGGCCTATGGCATGTCAAGGGGACTGTAGCCTGCTGTTTTAGTTGAGTTAAATGGGAACTAAAATCTGGACATTGACTAACCAGAATAAACTACTGTTTTTGGGCAAACTAAAGTCCTGTGATAATACTAGGCCCGTGCAAATCGACATCCCTGTGTTTTGAGAAAATGGCTGAGTTTTACAGGTGTTACTCGCGGTTTGAGCAAGAAAACAATAACTGGTTCGATAAATTGAACGAAGTGCTGCGCGTAGTGCAGTCGGAAAGTATTCAAACCCCTTGACTTTTTCCACATTTTGCTTATTCTAAAATTGATTAAATGAAAAATATTCCTCAATCTACAAACAGTACCCCATAATGACAAAGCAAAAACAGGCTTGTAGATAGTTTTTTACCTTAGCAAAAATATCACATTTAAGTCAATATTCAGACACTTTACTCAGTACTTTGTTGAAGCACCTTTGGCAGCGATTACAGCCTCAAAGTCTTCTTGGGTATGACGCTACAAGCTTGACACACCTGTATTTGGGGAGTTTATCCTATTCTTCTCTGCAGATCCTCTCAAGCTCTGTCAGGTTGGATGGGGAGCGTTGCTGCACAGCTATTTTCAGGGCTCTACAGAGATGTTCGATCGGGTTTAAGTCCAGGCTCTGGCCGGGCCACCCATGGACATCCAGAACAGAGAATCTTGTTTCTCATGGTCTGAGAGTCTTCAGGTGCCTTTTTGCGGCCTGATTGGTGGAGTGCTGCAGAGATGATTTTCCTTCTGGAAGGTTCTCCCATCTCCACAGAGAAATTCTGGAGCTCTGTCAGAGTGACCATCGGGTTCTTGGTCACCTCCCTGACCAAGGCACTTCTCCCCTGATTGCTAATTTTGGCCGGGCTGCCATTTCTAGGATGCACTGTCAACTGTGGGACCTTTATATATACAGACAGGTGGGTGCCTTTTCAAACCATGTCCAATCAATTGAATTTACCACTGGTGGACTCCAAGTTGTAGAAACATCTCAAGGATAAGCAATGAAAACAGGACGCACCTGAGCTCAATTTCGAGTCTCATAGCAAAGGGTCTGAATGCTTATGTAAATAAGGCATTTCTGTTTTGAATTTTTAATACATTTTGCCTTGTCATTATGGGGTATTGTGTGTAGATTGAGGATTTGTTGTAACGTAACAAAATGTGGAAAAGGTCAAGGAGTCTGAATACTTTCAGATGGAACTGTGTGAAGGGCCTACATGTATCAACTTAGAAGCATTGCCTGATGTGAACCATGCCTTGAACAAAATAGGTCTCAGAAGACCTAAGATTAAGAATTGTTGCCTTGCATAAAGCTGGAAAGGGTTACAAAAATATTTCTAAAATAAAGTCCACAGTAAGACAAATTGTCTATAAAAGGAGAAATTTCAGCCCTGTTGCTACTCTCCCTAGGAGTGGCCGTCCTGCAAAGATGACTGCAAGAGCACTGCGCAGAATGCTCAATGAGGTTAAGAAGAATCCTAGAGTGTCAGCTAAAGACTTACAGAAATCTCTGGAACATGCTAGCATCTCTGTTGACGAGTCTACATACCTAAAACACTAAACAAGAATGGTGTTAATGGGAGGACACCACAGAAGAAGCCACTGCTGTCCAAAAAAAACATTGCTGCACGTCTGAAGTTTGCAGAAGTGCACCTGGTTTTTCCACAGCGCTACTGGCAAATTCTGTGGACAAATGAAACTACAGTTGTTGTTTGGAAGGAACACACAACACTTTGTCGAGGGGGGAAAAAAGGCACAGCACACCAACATCAAAACCTCATCCCAACTGTAAAGTATGGTGGAGGGAGCATCATGATTTGGGGCTGCTTTGCTGCCTCAGGACCTGGACCGCTAGCTATCATTGACGGAAAAATCAAGTTTATCAAGATATTTTGCAGGAGAATGTTAGACTATCTGTCCGCCAATTGAAGCCCAACAGATGTTGGGTGACGCAACAGGACAACGACCCAAAACACAGAACTAAATCAACAACAGAATGGCTTGAGCAGAAGAAAATACGCCTTCTGGAGTGGCCCAGTCATTCCTGACCTCAACACAGTTGAGATGCTGTGGCATGACCTCGAGAGCGGTTCACACCAGACATTCCAAGAATATTGCTGAACTGGAACAGTTTTGTAACGAGGAATGGTCCAAAATTTCTCCTGACCGTTGTGCAGGTCTGATCCGCAACTACAGAAAACGTTTGGATGAGGTTACTGCTACCAAAGGAGGGTCAACCTGTTATTAAATCCAAAAGGTTCACATACTTTTTCTTGCCACTGTACATAACCAATGTTCTCTGGTAGTATTAGTCCCTTGTGACGAATAGGGCTATAGCCTTAATAGTAACTCCTGCAGAATGAAGCATTCACAACAAATGTAGGATTCATTTGGACTTTGGAACAGAAGTTGAGAAATACAATTCATTTCTTTCTGCTTCTTGAGAGAATGCTCAGTTAAATATCATCTGTAGAGGTGCTGTCTTCATCATAAAAGCTGATCATATTTCAAGCACATTAAATATGCATCGAAGCCCAACTGAAATCTTATCAAAACACGTTGGGTCGTTTTCACACATTTTTTTCCTTACAACTGGTCAAACTAATGTCATTTAGACATTTTCCACAGAAAATCTTTCCTGTTTTTTTTGTTGCTTTATTGTATTTTCTCCCCAATACCTAAGCTTCTTTGCTCCGTGAAAGATGAGGGAACTTCACCGAAATCAACTGGATTGAAGCATTCATTCTATCGATCTGTTTCATCATTCTGTTGAGTAAGGGTTTATTTAGTCTTCTAGGGCAACATGTAATGACAAAGGAGAAGCTACCTGTATCTAATTATAGACATGTTGACTAACACACAGCCTCCCGAAATGTCTGAAATTATAAGCAGAAACGTATCTACATCAGGCACCCTCTGTCAAAAAAATTGGTCTGCCATCTTTGACTGTAGCCGACAACTCATTTTCTATATTTGCAGGTTAGGGTCGGGTGTGAGGGCCTCAGATTTTCACTTCACCACATATAGTCGGGTGGTTGCGGATGGGCTATTAGCAATTGCAGGCGGGTGCGGGTGAACAAACAGTTGACCCTTGCACCAGAAAAACACACACACACACACACACACACACACACAGACATCTAAGCCAGTCCCAGACATGGGTGCCCCTGCCTTTGGCACTCCGGGGTAGGAAGCCCCGTGGAAGCCTGGCCTGATTGTTCCGGTTGGCTGCTCTGTGGATGTAGGTGGGGGTGGGAATGGGGTCATCTGAGGATGAGGGGCAGGGGTGGGCACAGTGGAACACCTCATACACCCTGGCAGAGTTGGCACAAGAGATTGGGAAAGAGGCATGAAAAGATGGAGATGGGGGGGGGGGGGGGGGGGTGTATTGTGGGACTAAAGCAGAGATTTCCCACAGTGTTTTCCTGCAACATTTCAATGTACTGTTGTGTTGTTGTAGTTCAGTCTCTTAACATTGTCTAGCACTTGGGTGAAAACTGTGAGTGGGCGTCTCCATTTTTTCCCATTTCCTAACAAACACCAACGCGCACCTGTAAATGACTAGCTTAAGATAGATCTACTGTGTTTTTCCTTCCTCTGACAGAACAGAACAGAACAGAACAGAACAGAACAGTAACAGGAGCCGGTGTTCCCATGCCTGCTGGTGGCCTTGTCTGTCCGTCTCTGCCCCCACCGGGTTGAATAAAGCACTGTGCCGTTTCTGTCCCTCTGAGAAATGTCATCCACATCAGAGGTGTTGGGGGGGGCGCATGTTATCCAGGAAGATGACAAATCAGTGGGTGGTGTTTTGGCCAGAGTCCCAAATGGTTCCCTATTCCCTGCCATTTGGGACGCGGCCCCTTTTGCACTTGCTGTGGTGTGAAGTACATTTACTGTCTGTTAAACTCGGCGACACGCCTGCAACCTTCTGGTCATGACATTAGCTCTCCTCATGTCTTCAACCCACATCCCACCCCTGCTGAAGGTTGCTGGCCTAACTGTGCTGAGAACTGCCCTCGAGGTAGACGTCTAGGATCAGGTTACCCAACACCGAAACTAAACCACAACCATGAGGGGATGATCACATACAGTACCAGTCAAAGGTTTGGACACACCTACTCATTCCATGGTTTTTCTTTTGTTTTTAGTGTTTTCTACGTTGTAGAATAATAGTGAAGACATAAAAATTATGAAATAACACATATGGAATCATGTAGTAACCAAAAAAGTGTTACACAAATCAAAATATATTTTATATTTGAGATTCTTCAAAGTAGCCACCCTTTGCCTTGATGACAGCTTTGCACACTTTTGGCATTCTCTCAACCAGCTTCACCTGGAATGCTTTTCCAACAGTCTTGAAGGAGTTCCCACATGCAGAGCACTTGTTAGCTGCTTTTCCTTCACTCTGCAGTCCAACTCATCTCAAACCATCTCAATTGGGTTGAGGTCAGGTGATTGTGGAGGCCAGGTCATCTGATGCAGCGCTCCATCACTCTCCTTCTTGGTCAAATAGCCCTTGGTCATTGTCCTGTTGAAAAACAAATCATAGTCCAAACCAGATGGGATGGCATATCGCTGCAGAATGCTGTGGTAGACATGCTGGTTAAGTGTGCCTTGAATTCAAAATAAATCACAGATAGTGTCACCAGCAAAGCACCATCACACCACCTCCTCCATGCTTCATGGTGGGAACCACACATGCAGAGATCATCTGTTCACCTACTCTGCTTCTCACAAAGAAGCGGTAGGAACCAAAAATCTAAAATTTGGACTCATCAGACCAAAGGACAGATTTCCACCGGTCTAATGTCCATTGCTTGTGTTTCTTGGCCCAAGCAAGTCTCCTCTTCTTATTGGTGTCCTTTAGTAGTGGTTTCATTGCAGCAATTTGACCATGAAGACCTGATTAACACAGTCTCCTCTGAACAGTTGAAGTTGAGATGTGTCTGTTACTTGAACTCTGTGAAGCATTTATTGGGGCTGCAATTCCTGAGGTTGGTAACTCTAATGAACTTATCCTCTGCAGCTGAGGTAACTCTGGGTTTTCCTGTGGCGGTCTTCATGAGAGCCAATTTCATAGCGCTTGATGGTTTTTGAGACTGCACTTGAAGAAACTTTCAGAGTTCTTGAAATTTTCCGCATTGACTGACTTTCATGTCTTAAAGTAATGATGGACTGTCTTTTCTATTTGCTTATTTGAGCTGTTCTTGCCATAATATGGACTTGGTCTATTACCAAATAGACCTATCTTCTGTATACCGCCCCTACCTTGTCACAACACAACTGATTGGTTCAAACGCATTAAGAAGGAAAGAAATTCCACAAATGAACTTTTAACAAGGCACACCTGTTAATTGAAATGCATTTCAGGTGACTACCTCATGAAGCTGGTTGAGATAATGCCAAGAGTGTGCAAATCTGTCAAGGCAAAGGGTGGCTACTTTGAACAATCTCAAATATAAAATATATTTTGATTTGTTTAACTCTTTTGGTTACTACATGATTCCATGTGTTATTTCATTGGTTTTGATGTCTTCACTATCATTATACAATGTAGAAAATAGTCAAAAAATAAGGAGAAACCCTTGAATGAGTAGGCGTGTCCAAACTTTTGACTAGTACTGTACATTATAAATATCAAACCCTCTACCACTGGCTAGGGGAAACTTCTATCTCCCTGAAGTTTGAACCAAGGCCCTGTCCAAACACGTTTTAAAATATGCCATTCCTTCCTTTTAGAAATCGCTGATCTGTTATGACATTGGTTAAGAGTTGTGGAAGCTACGCTGTGTGAAAACCTATCCAATCCTTTCTACATCAGTGATCATCTCAAGGAAGGATGCAACTTTTAGTAGTTTTCCAAACAAGGCCGTAGTTGTGTGGGGTAGGAAGAGAAAATGAGAGTTGACAGTGTAGCATCTGAAATGTTCCTGTGGGTTGCAGACTGGCTGATCGAGTGAGCTCTCTCTGCTCTGGCCCGGCAACCCGCTCGCCCACTTTCTCGTCCCCTGGCCAGACCCAGCCGTGACTGGACAGACTCGGGGGGGCCCCCCGGGCCCGGCGCGTCTGCCACCTGATTGGCTTAGTGGGGGTGGTGGTTAGAGGGGGTCACAAAGGTCTGCTTTGTGCGTCTGCTGCCTGAGATGCTGCGGCCCCTCTATTTTCTCTCTCCACACTAGCCCTCTCTGATTCTATCTCCCGTTCTCCCTCTTCACTCACTAGCACTCCTAACACACTGCCCCTCTTTTGTACAGTAGCTCTCTCTCTCTCGCTGAGCCTCGCACGGAGGGTACAGTAGCCGCAAGATACACACACACACACACTCCAGATCCCCCAAGGCCAGTCAGTGTGCAATAAAACCCAAAGCCACATCCCCTCTGGGTCTGGGGTGGCACGAAGGGAAGCATGTACTGGTGTTCCGTATGGAGGAGCTGAGAGTCTGAAGCCCTTTTGTGTGTAATTCAGCTCTCCCCCGCTTCAGATAAATATTCCACAGGGTAAAGAAGGATCAAAGCTGCCTCTGCTGTGAAGCCGGGACTCAGAGGAGAGCGAGGGGAATATCCAAATATTTTTAGTTTCCCCGCTCGTGTCATGGACAATTACCTTCCTTAGACAGGAGTGCTGGTATCTTGGAACCTAGGATTTAGTCAATAATATAGCAATGATATAGCTCTGATAGCCTTAGGCCATGCTAATGTATAATATATGCTACTTAGCAAACACTTTTATCCTTAAGTGACTTAAATTTACAGTGAGGGCATACATTTCAGTACATGTGATCACTGCGGGAGTTGAACCCACAGCCTTGTTGTTGCTAGCGCCACACTCTTACCAACTAGACCAGTGTTTCCCAACCCTGGTCCTTGAGTACCTTCGACGGTATACATTTTTATTGCAACCCTGGACAGACACCTGATTCAACTTGTCCGCTAATCGTCAAGCCCTCAATGAGCTGGATGAGGTGTGTTTGTTCAGGGCTACAAACACAGAAATGTGTACTGTTGAGAAACGCTGAACTAGACCACACGACACCAGACCAGCATGCATTTGTCTGCCAGTTATACCATGTTAGGATTGCCCAACAACACAATAACAGTTACTACTGCTCCCTTCATAGTCAGCTTATTGAAGACGTATTTCCAGTAGCTAGGATACATTTGCCTCTCTAATTTGACTGTCTATCCCCTCATATCTAGAGTTAGTTCTGTCTGGATTTGCTGTTTGTTGTTTCATAATCTCTGTTGACCTGAGTCATCTCGCCCTCTTGCCCACATCGCTGTGACTCCACCCAGTCTGGCAGCCCAGAACAACTCTTTCTCCCCCCTCTTCTCTTTCTCTCTGTCCTCTCTTACTGTCTGTTTAATCTCTCTGTCCTCTCTTACTGTCTGTCTCTGTTTTCTCTCTCTCTGTCTTCTCTTACTGTCTCTCTGTTTAATCTCTCTGTCTTCTCTTACTGTCTGTCTCTGTTTAATTTCTCTGTCCTCTCTTACTGTCTGTCTCTGTTTAATCTCTCTGTCCTCTCTTACTGTCTGTCTCTGTTTAATTTCTCTGTCCTCTCTTACTGTCTGTCTCTGTTTAATCTCTCTGTCCTCTCTTACTGTCTGTCTCTGTTTAATTTCTCTGTCCTCTCTTACTGTCTGTCTCTGTTTAATCTCTCTGTCCTCTCTTACTGTCTGTCTCTGTTTAATCTCTCTGTCCTCTTTTACTGTCTGTCTCTGTTTTCTCTCTGTCTTCTCTTACTGTCTGTCTCTGTTTAATCTCTCTGTCCTCTCTTACTGCCTGTCTCTATTTTCTATGTACTCTCCCCTCCCTCCCTCCCTCCCTCTCGCTCATTGTTTATGTAGCCTGTGTTCAGGACATGTGACCCTGGCCAGAGAGAACACACCGTTCTCTCACCTCGCCCCTGTGGTTTTCCTCCACTTCCACAAGATATCTACAGTCAGCCACTGTACATCGATCCACTATGCTGGAAATGATAGAGAAAAAGGAGCATTAGGTTAGCCGCCTTCTGCCTGCGTCTCTGCAAACTCCACGAGTGAGTCTCTCTGATCACCACTTCAGACAATCCACACTTCCTGTAGCTCTGAACATCTTTAGGCTAGCTGGTCCTGCCTGGGGATGTAATTATAGTTATTGAAGCTCGGGGGGGGGGGGGGGGGGGGGGCAACGGACAGTAGAAGAGGGTTATCTAATGAAAAGATAACCAGCGTAATAAGGCACAACAACTCTGTATGAAAAATGTATCGAATGATTCTTCCCCCCCCGCGTGCGTAACCCACTCACATTTGATATTTTCCTGTTTTGGTTTTTTAGATGGAGATCACAGTGTGTGTGGTGGCGGAGAGATGGAGGCAACAGGCTGCTAGTAGCAGTAAGGCAGCTGTAGGGGGATTTCTCAGGCCTCACACTATTTGCATGGTTTTACATCAGACGTGTCGGCCAGGGAAGTGGAGGAAGTGTGGAGAGCAAAGTGTCTGTGCGTCCCAAATGGCAACCTATTCCCTATACTGTGCACCACTTTTGACTGAGCACCGCGAGGAATATGGGGCCATTTTGGGACGCACAGTGTGCCTGTGTAAACAGGCTGTACACTACCCACCCTCCGACGCAGTGAGGCAGGAGCCACGGTGATGTTGAGGATATGACCTGTTTAAGATTAGACGCCGAATCTGTCATTATCGCATCGCTTCCCACTCACTCAAAGGTCACCATTTGAGTACAGGTGGAGGAGATGACGAGGTGCGAGTGTGTGTGTGTGTATCCATCCGTGTGTGTTTTGGTTTGTTTGCGCACTGATAGGACTGGAAAACCCTAGGTTGTGTACCGGTCTAGGAACAAGCGTTGATGTGTGTGGTAACTGGGCGGGGGAAAAAATAGTCCGGCCCAGGAAATAATTCAAGTGAACCTATTTGACCTCTGTCTTGCCATGTTGATAAGTAAAGCGCTGCGTGTGTAAAACCATTCCCATTCCCAAAATCAGAATGCAATATTCCCATTCCACACAAGCACACTAATGATTAGGATTCACAATATATTAGTCCCCAACAACTCGTGTTAACCAAACAAACCCGAAGTAGATCGCAATGAAAACAAATGTAAATACTTTGTTAAAAAGCTCAGTTAGTCGTGTCAATGAATTCCGTCCATTGAACTCCAATGGAGAAAAACCTAGATTTGACTCTGTGTGTGTGTGTGAGAGCGAGAGATCCTTGACCCACTGAGAGAGCGAGAGATCCTTACAGAAATGTTTACGCTTATGGGCTCCCCTCCCAGTGGGTCAAGTGGCGTTCCCTGACCCCATTTCCCATGGCATAGTAAGAAGGGCATGAGGTGCCGGGGGAGGGGGTGTGACATGCTGCTCAGACAGAGAAGATGATGACTCCAGCTATGCTCTCCCCCCCCCCCCCCCCCCCCATGGCCTAGGGCTCCCTGTGCACTGCTGACATACCCCCATGTCTGGGCAGACCGACACAACACAGGGCCTGTGTATTGAACAGAGGACAGGGAGGGCTGTTAGGGCTGGTCTACTGTCGGAATGTCAGGATGTCACACTCCATGGTCCCAAATGGCACCCTGTTCCCTGTCTAGTGCACTACTTTTGACCAGAACCCTGGCGGGCCCTGATCAAACGATTCCTTGACTATCTCAAGCGTGTTTGACCTTCAAAAAAAATGTTTATTTCCTTCACTGTACATGTTCCAGTCAATTAAATACAAATGGACTAAAAGTTAAAACTGTGTGTTTTTTCTCTCTCTCTCTCTCTCTGTGTTGACAGGATGCTACCGGAGGTGGGGCGTATCCCGTTCTACTGGCCTGTGCAGGGCCAAGGCCGGGGGTGTGTGCTGGGCCTGGGGCTGAGCCAGAGGGACATGAAGACCACCGATGAGCCCCACAGTCGCTATGACCTGGATGACATGGACGTGTCCTGGCTGGAGCTGGTCAACCAGGAGTTCAGGGAACTGGGTGAGAGACGTCTTCGGAGTCCCAACCCGGCACCCTTTATAGTGCACTACTTTTGAGCAGGGTCCATAGGGCTCTGGTCAAAGGTAGTGCACTATGTAAGGAAATAGGGTTCCATTTGGAATGAGAACCTTCAAATCGACGTCAACAGGACTTTATTAACCTATCGATTTGTTGCGTCTGTTAGTTTGAGCATTTAGTTTAGAATATGACGCAAAAGCTGGTAAAACGACTCACTCACACATTTACTGGGCTACTGTGGATCAGCATTTTACCAGCATTGTATGACCATACTATCGTACCTCTACTCCATTGCGAAAACTTGCGTCCTCAAAACCCTAAACTGCAGACACATTTTAAAGGAGAAAACGCATCGCACCGAGTGACGGTCTGCCGTTCGCCATCTGGGACGCAAGCCAGGGCCTGTGGCCAGGGAGGGTTGGTAGTGCTGGTCAGAGTGGTTCATTCGTCCACCGTTCGGTCGTCGCCGTGTGTGTTTTTAGCGTTCGATTGCCGACATTTTTCGCCCGTTTCTCGATGTAGAATCGGGGGTTTTGTAAATTACGTGGCCGGCACTCTGTTCAGAGGTGCTAAGTATTCTCGGCTGGCCAACGCCACTGATGTGTCCGTGCCTTAACACTTCACCCAGTCCTCCTCTCTACACCTCCACTACTCCTCTCTCTTTTAGTGTGGAGTAGTGACGTTGGAGAGAGTAGTTTTGGGGGGGTCAGAAGGGTGCTCCTCCCTGCACTCTGTCCACACAGAGGGATCTTCCCACTGTTGAGCTCAGTCTCTATCAGCCAATCAACCGCTCTCTGGCTGGCTGGCCTGGGCTACTGTAGTTGACCCTGAAGCTCACTCTCTCGCCACATCACAGACCCAGTTTATTTACAATCTGATCTTGTGCTCATAGATAAGAAATATAATTGCATTTTTAAAATCCCTCAGGCCCGGGCTTATTTACTCTGCTTTTTAAATAGTTTTTCCTCGAATGGGTTGCTTCTCATAACCCCAATGTCTAGACCAAACAAGCGCTTGCTTGTTGCCGGGTTACAGTATAATGCCATATCGCAACACCGATGGGCTGATACAGCATGCTCCATCTTTTATTTTGATCTCTCTCTCTCTCGACCAACATCCCTCACTTCATTTCGCTCTCTCTATCTCTCTTTACCAACATCCCTCACTTCATTTCGCTCTCTCTATCTCTCTTTACCAACATCCCTCACTTCATTTCTCTCTCTCTCTCTTTACCAACATCCCTCACTTAATTTCGCTCTCTCTCTTTTCCCCACATGAAGTTATGTACTTTCACACACGCTTTCCCACTGAAATGTTTGTTCCTCTAGCCTCTCCCTATTTACAAGATGTAAATGTCACAGGCTCTGAAGTGAATGGTTAACTAAACTCAGCTTCTTCCTGGTTTGCTTTTAAAAACAACTCTTTAATCACTGTACAGTATGTAACCCACGGGAGGCCGTTTCCCAGTACTTATAAAACATGGTCTGACACATGGCCGTTTGCTTTCGGCTGTGGCTGTTGGAATTTGGCAAGAATCCGAAGAAGTACAAGATCAATTTATAGCCGGGTTTTAATAGTACAAAATGTTCTTCGAATGAAATACAAACAGTTGAGTTAAACACAAAACACGTGCCAGTCCAGTTACTTGAGTCCGATATAAATTCCCATAGGTGACGGCTTAGCCTTAGCCATGTGACTGTGACCCTTCACTAGACCCTTTTTTCCTTCTCTCCCAAATGTATGACTCTGACCTTCTGTGTCTGACACTGACCCTCTCTCCCTCCCTCCCTCAGAGCTGCCAGAGCTGGACGAGCTGACCATGGAGCGTGTGCTGGTGGAGCTGGAGAGCCAGTGTGAGGAGAACATGCAGCAGGCCATAGAGACGGAGGAGGGCCTGGGCATCGAGTACGACGAGGACGTGGTGTGTGACGTGTGCCGGTCCCCCGAGGGAGAAGACGGCAACGAGATGGTCTTCTGTGACAAGTGCAACATCTGTGTACATCAGGTACAGATAAGGGTTAGGTGGAGGTGGGCTATTTTGCTGGGTGAAGAGGCAGTTAGAAGTTGTAGGGATATTAAGAGTTTTTTTGTCTTTTGAAAGAGGGTGTTCGTGTTTAGTGAGCGTTAAGTCTGTTTGGGCGGGATTACGGGTGTTTTTGGGGGTCAGGGTGCGATTGGGGATGGGGGGATTTGTAGTTCTTTGGGGTCATGGAAAGATTTAAATAAAGGTCAAAGGTGGTAATTTGGGTTTGTTTATAGTTGTGGGGAGAAACTGGATACTCTACTCATTTCTTTCTTTGACTACTTACCTCCAACTGTCAGAGCATACAGAAACTCTCTCTGTTAATGGAATTCTGGGTATTTGACGACTATAAACAGCAAGAAAAACACGTCCCAGAAATAGAAACATCAACTTCATGTTTTTTAGTTTTTTAGACTGGAGTTTTTTTTTTTTTATTGGGTGGAATGGTGTTAATTGGTTTGACAATCCCCTGACAGTTATACAGCTCTATCAACCTCCTCCGTTCACCACTGTTTTGACATGTTTGAAAATAGTCCCTCATCCTCTCCATCTCCTCCCAATCCCTCTCCCCCCCCTCCATCTCCTCCCAATCCCTCTCTTCCCCCCCTCTCCATCTCCTCTTTCCCTCTCCTCTGCCTCGCTCCTCCATCTCCACCACCGTCTTTCCCCCTCCCCCACACCTCCGTCTCGCCCCCCCCCTCCGTCCTTCTCTCACTCTCCTCCCCCATCCCTCCGTCTCTCCCAGGCGTGTTATGGGATCCTGAAGGTCCCACAGGGGAACTGGCTGTGCCGAACCTGCGCCCTGGGGGTGCAACCCAAATGCCTGCTGTGCCCCAAGAGAGGCGGAGCCCTGAAGCCCACCCGCAGTGGAACCAAGTGGGTCCACGTCAGCTGTGCCTTATGGATCCCCGAGGTGAGCCCACTGGGGGCGCACACACCTGCACAGACGCACACATACACACATGAACAAGCACACACGCATACATATTCATACGCACCCCCACATTATACACATGCACACACACATTTATAGACCTTCAATACACACAATCATATTAATGATGAATATATATGCAAAAACACCCGCTCCCGCTCATAAACAGACAAGCACGCACACACACCTTGAGCATCAACACGACTGGGACAATAAGACAAACATGTGGTTACGTTAAGGCCTGCTGCGCAAACCGGCGTGAAGCGCTTAGATCCCTGTTAATGAAGTGCCTTTTGGTGTCCTGAACCCTTTTAGCAATAATTGTATTCTGTCACATTGATTGGACTAATTCTTATTGTTGTTCTTGTTTGTTTTACTTCCCCCACCAACGTCTTTGAATAGAAATTAATTTGCGTCCTTCGCTCTCTCGCTCTCTCTCTCTTTCTTTCTCTCTCTCTTTCTTTCTTTTTCTCTCTCTTTCTTTCTCTCTCTCTTTCTCTCCCTCTCTCTTTCTCTCTCTCTTTCTTTCTCTCTCTCTTTCTTTCTCTCTCTCTTTATTTCTCTCTCTCTCTCTATTTCTCTCTCTCTCTCTTTCTCTCCCTCTCTCTCTCTCTCCACTAAAGACACAGGCAGGGAGGGGTAGTTAATAAGATGCTGTGGCGGAGATGGGAATTTCACAGGCGTCAGGGGGGCTTTCAGCTTTGAGAGGGTCCGGCATCAGCTGAGGCTGTATCTCTCTCACTTAGTCTTCAAATGCTCAAACCTCCCGCCGTTCTACACCTCTCTCCGCGACCCTCCAAACCCCCGCCCTCCTCCGCCCTTATTCCAAAATAAGGCCAACTTCAATTTTCTGCCTTTTCCTTCAGGCTCTTGATTTCTTCCTCATTTCCAGTTGTCACTTTTAAATGAAAGCTTTTCATTGCCTTTTTGGTAATGTGAACTAATTGGAGCCGGAATAAGGGGAAGGAGCGATTTTTGAAAAGTAACGCGCGAGCGCGCGCGCGCGCACACACACTCAGAGAAAGACACTTGGAAAGAGACCCAGTCCTCCATCTTGACAGTTGAAGACTCTTGGATATCCTAATCAAGAGAGGACAAAAGCTAGGGAGGGGAAGGAAGATGGTGATGCCTGCGTAGAGCGAGAGAGCATAGCCCTCCACTCTGTGTGAAAGGCATATTTCAATGGCTGCAATCAGAATGGGGGAGGATTCACCCAGCATTTCATGGACTATCAGGGAGAGGAGGGGATGGAGGAAGTCCGGATTGTCTGCCAGTTATTAGGGCCTGGGCATGAAGGATGAGGCCTTTACAGAAATACTCTTTTCAGAGAGAGGAACATGAATGTGGGGGAATGAATGTCGGAAGCTGGGCGGAAGGGAAGAGCCCTTCGAGGGATGACACTGGGCTCTAGGAATATAGACTTCGCAGAGAACGTGACATGCAGTGAAAGAACTACTTACAATCTCAAAGGCTGTATTAACGTCTGTGAAGCAATGTGCTTGATGAGCATCTGTCAAAACGGTTCTGTGTGTATTACTGTCTGTATTAATGTCTTGTAAGACACATCTGTTTTGACTGTGTGTGTGTGTGTGTGTGTTATCTAGGTGAGTATAGGCTGCCCGGAGAAGATGGAGCCCATTACTAAGGTGTCCCACATCCCCTCCAGCCGCTGGGCCCTGTTCTGCAGCCTGTGTCGAGAACACACAGGCACCTGCATACAGGTGAGACACACACAATGTGAGACACATTACCAGAAAACACCACTTTTTCTGCACCAGTACACACAATAGTATGCATTTCTACACAACGTTCTATACACACAAGCACGCGCAAACACACACACACACACACACACACACACACACACACACACACACACAGTAAGCCCCCCTTTTCATATTAGCATTTCAATGTACCTGCGGGTGTTAAAGATGCCATGAAGGTGTGATAAGGAGTTCTTCATTTTAATTTAATTTAAGTTTCTCATTAGCAGCACATACGTGACCCACCATCTATTTTCGGTCTTAAGTTAAAAAAAAAAAAAAATGTGTTTTTTTGCATTGGATAAAAGTACAGACTCAGAGCTTCAAAATGGCACAGCATACACTGTAGTTGGAGGAAACATGGGGAAGTAATGCTGCTTTAAAAGTTAATACATTTATAATCCCATTTAGGAGAAAAAAAGCATTCAAACATTTTGCTGTGGTTTTCACACGTGCTCTCCATGAGTCCTTGGGGAAAAATGTATTTAGAAAAGAAACACTAACCAAATTCCCAAAAAGGATTCTTGTTCTCACCAAGTTACCCCTTTAGGCAAACCATTGACAGTATTAAATTGCCTGTTCTTGTATAATAAAGAAAACCTTTCACATTGAACAGCTACTGTGCTGCTCTTTGTTTACGCCCATGTAGCATCGTTCTGAGACTCTAGACCCAGCCATCTCTTAAAGAATTCACTATAGAACACATGCGACTGTGGCCATGCGCTGAAGCAGTGAGGTAGTGCTTTAAAAAAACGAAGAAAAGTGCTAAAGGTGCTAGCCTACATTTTAGGAAAACTTCAAACACCACAAGGTAAAAACAATATCTAGACCTAGGCCTATATCATAAGATCCTTTCAGTAACTTTGGTTCAGGTTACGATATGAACAAACGAATCTAGCCTGAGAGCATACTGTACATTCGGAAAGTATTCATACCCCTTGAACTTTTCCACGTTTTGTTACGTTACAGCCTTATTCTAAAATGTATTAAATAAAAAAAATAAGCCCTCCTCGATCTACACATAATACCCCATTATGACAAAGGGAAAAACTGGTTTTTAGAAAGGTTTGCAAATGTATTAAAAATAAAAAGGTATTCAGACCCTTTCATATGAGACTTGAAATTGAGCTCAGGTACACCCTGTTTCCATTGATCATCCTTGATGTTTCTACATCGGAGTCCACCTGTGGTAAATTCAATTGATTGGACATGATCTGGAAAGGCACACACCTGTCTATATAAGGTCCCACAGTTGACCATGCATGTCAGAGCAAAAACCAAGCCATGAGGTCAAAGGAATTGTCCGTAGAGCTCCAAGACAGGATTGTGTCGAAGCACAGATCTGGGGAAGGGTACCAAAACATTTCTGCAGCATTGAAGTTCCCCAAGAACACAGTGGCCTCCATTCTTAAATGGAAGAAGTGTGGAACCACCAAGACTCTTCCTAGAGCTGGCCACCCGGCCAAACTGAGCAATCGGAGGAGAAGAGCCTTGGTCAGGGAGGTGACCAAGACCCAATGGTCACTCTGACAGGGCTCCAGAGTTCTTCTGTGGAGATGGGAGAACCTTCCAGAAGGACAATCATCTCAGCAGCACTCCACCAATCAGGCCTTTATGGTAGATTGGCCAGACGGAAGCCACTCCTCAGTAAAAGGGACATGACAGCCAGCTTGGAGTTTGCCAAAAGGAACCTAACGGACACAGACCATGTGAAACAAGATTCTCTGGTCTGATGAAACCAAGATTCTTTGGCCTGAATGCCAAGCGTCACGTCTGGAGGAAACCTGGCACCATCCCTATGGTGGTAGCAGCAGCATGCTGTGTGGTTGTTTTTCAGCAGCAGGGACTGGGAGACTAGTCAGGATCGAGGGAAAGATGAACGGAGCAAAGTACAGAGAGATCCTTGATGAAAACCTGCTCCAGAGCGCTCAGGACCTCAGACTGGGGCAAAGGTTCACCTTCCAACAGGACAACGGCCCTAAGCACACAGCCAAGACAATGCAGGAGTGTCTTTGGGACAAGTCTCTGAATGTCCTTGAGTGGCCCAGCCAGAGCCCGGAATTGACCCCGATCAACCATCTCTGGAGATACCTGAAAATAGCTGTGCAGCGACGCTCCCCATCCAACCTGACAGAGCTTGAGAGGATCTGCAGAGAAGAATAGGAGAAACTCCCCAAGTCCAGGTGTGCCAAGCTTGTAGCGTCATACCCAAGAACACTCGAGGCTGTAATCGCTGCCAAAGGTGCTTCAACAAAGTACGGCATAAAGGGTCTGAATACTTATGTAAATGTAATATTTCCGTTTTATATTTAGAATAAATTTGCAAAAAATGTTAACCAGTTTTTGCTTTGTCGTTATGGGGTATTGTGTGTAGATTGATTTTTAATTTGATCCATTTGTAGAATAAGGCTGTAGCGTAATGTGGAAAAAGTCAAGGAGTTTGTATACTTTCAGAATTTTCTGTATATCTGTCCTGCCCTTTGACAGGACAAGGAGGAAGGACATGCGCATTGCACAGCAGCTGAAACCTAGTGACATCTGAGTGAAAGCTCCTTGGCCACAATAACACCAGGCTCCAGACAATTAAAACTATAAAGGAGGATAGCAGACAAAAATAGACAAGACATTAAAACCTTGCATACCAGCAATAACATTCATTGACTACCAAACAATAAGCTCGAAGTACAAAGACAAACTACCTGAAGTGTTGCTTTTTCACCCTCGATCATCTCCTTGTACTAGTGGCGGAGAGCAGGTTTATGCTGAAAGACAAATTCCCTCAAAATAGGCCCTCGGAAATCAAATTAGCATAATAAAACAATCCCCATTAAAAATCTGTCGGTTTCAGCTAGAGATATTTGTTTTTTTTGCATTGGATGTCTCAATCCACCGCAACCGCCGATGTCGCACCTCCCCATTTGCGGCGAAATGTGACAGAGCTAGAGCAGTGTTTGTCAGACCATGAGACATCCCGAAAATAGTCTGTAGCGTCTGAATGGTTTGGCCTCTTTGGAAAGATGAGACTCTCGTGAACACGTCCAAGTCAGTTGTTTTGCTCTAGGACTCCCATACGCCTCAAGCCTCATCTTAAGGTCCCCCGGTACCAATTGAAAACATTTATGGAAGTGTATATGGAGACTGTTTAGTGTAAAAAATAAGGGGTTTAAATATATGTACAAAATAAATAAATGTTTCCTGATCTTTCTTATATCGCTCAGATATACAGTAGGACTGACACTTCGGAACAAAAGTCCCAAAAATAAATAACAGGGAAGATCTGTTTCATGTGGTGAATCTGTTATTCAATGCGTTTGTGTTGGCAGTAAGGCCAAAACTAATTTGTCGTCAAATAATGAAAACACTTTTTTATATATATATATCTCCCCACTTTCGAGGGCTCTTAAAATTCAAATAGCTAAATTATCCTTGGTATGACTTTCTTAAAACAATTCCATATAGCTTAGTATAACCCCTCCCCCGGCTTAGACGGGGCTTAGACTCTTATGGGTTTAAACATTAATTAATTCATGCCCTATAGCTTGTTATTTCCTGTTGACTGCTACAGCTGTATTAAAATGCCCTGTGCACACTTAACCTGCTTCCATTCCATTAATGGCAATGAAGACACAAGACAACTAGCTAGATTTAGCAAACATTTAGCTTCGTAATTACCAACTGGCTAGATGTAAATGGTATTCATCTAGCTAGCCAGCTAGTTGAACATGCAAAAAAAACCAGTAGCTAGCTATTTAGCTATCATTGCATCGTGGCTATCTAGCTAGCCAACTTAGCATGTCCCTATAACGTAACATGTGGTTTGATTAGCTTGCTAATTCTTTATTTAGCCAGGTAGGCTAGTTGAGAACAAGTTCTCATTTGCAACTGCGACCTGGCCAAGATAAAGCATAGCAATTCGACACATACAGAGTTACACATGGAATAAACAAAACATACAGTCAATAATACAGTAGAACAAAAGAAAACAAAAAGTCTATATACAGTGAGTGCAAATGAGGTAAGTTAAGGCAATAAATAGGCCATGGTGGCGAAGTAATTACAATATAGCAATTAAACACTGGAATGGTAGATGTGCAGAAGATGAATGTGCAAGTAGAGATACTGGGGTGCAAAGGAGCAAGATAAATAAATAAATACAGTATGGGGATGAGGTAGGTAGATAGATGGGCTGTGTACAGATGCAGTGATCTGTGAGCTGCTCTGACAGCTGGTGATTAAAGCAAGTGAGGGAGATATGAGTCTCCAGCTTCAGAGATTTTTGAAGTTCGATTCCAGTCATTGGCAGCAGAGAACTGGAAGGATAGACGACCAAAGGAGGAATTGGCTTTGGGGGTGACCAGTGAGATATACCTGCTGGAGCGCGTGCTACGAGTGGGTGCTGCTATGGTGACCAGTGAGCTGAGATAAGGGGGAACTTTACCTAGCAGAGACTTGTAGATGACCTGTAGCCAGTGGGTTTGGCAACGAGTATGAAGCGAGGGCCAACCAACAAGAGCATACAGGTCGCAATGGTGGGTAGTGTATGGGGCTTTGGTGACAAAACGGATGGCACTGTGATAGACTGCATCCAGTTTGTTGAGTGTCTGAGGCTATTTCATAGATGACATCACCGAAGTCGAGGATCGGTAGGATAGTCAGTTTTACGAGGGTATGTTTGGCAGCATGAGTGAAGGATGCTTTGTTGCGATATAGGAAGCCGATTCTAGATTTAACTTTGGATTGGAGACGCTTAATGTGAGTCTGGAAGGAGAGTTTACAGTCTAACCAGACACTCAGGTATTTGTAGTTGTCCGCATATTTTAAGTCAGAGCCGTCCAGAGTAGTGATGCTGGACGGGCGAGCAGGTACGGGCAGTGATCGATTGAATAGCATGCATTTAGTTTTACTTGCATTTAAGAGCAGTTGGAGGCCACGGAAGGAGATTTTTTGATTTGCGTTCGCACCACAGTGGCTATTTTCGGTAGCTAGCTAGTTAAACATGAATGACAAACTGGCAAACATGAAAAAGATGATCACATCCTCAATCAAAATTAACAGCAGACTGCATCTGGCCAGCTCAGCTAGCCATGTAAACAATGGCTCATTGCGGGACGAAGCAAACTAGAACGGTACCAGTATGCAACTGTCTAGCTAACTAGCTAGCCATATAGCGAACAATATCTAGCAATGAAAACAACTTTTTGATACAATTGAGATAGCTACATGTACATACGTTATTATCTTGCCAGTTTAACTGTAGACTCTTACTTGTGTATGGATTATGGTGGTTCGCGGAAGACTGAACAAATCCCCAGTTAGCAAGCTGGGCCCGTTTTGACACCAAACAGCTGAAACGGCTACACTGTGTGTGTGTGTGTGTGTGTGTGTGTGTGTGTGTGTTCGTTCAGTGAATTGCTGTCTGACAAATGATGATTGATGTTTTATTGGAGGATTATTATATTCAAATATTCACCATTTATTTTAAATGCAGCTCATCAATAAGGAAGTGTCCCAAATGGCACCCTATCCCCTACATAACACACTACCTTAAGTGCACTATACATGGAATAGGGTGCCATTTGGGACGCACACTAAGGCTAGGGTTGATATGTCCAGGAAGGGTGCAGTGAAGCAGGAGAGCTTGTACTGTATCTGTATCCACTATCCACCAGACAGACAGTGTGATATATTTGGACTGAAAATAACTACTTCTGTTTAATGTTTAGCGGACTGACAATGGGAGTCAGTGTGGGGAACTGGTATTGAGGGCATTACCAAGCTGCAGGGTAAAGAGATGAGGAATAGTGATTTCCAGTTCTGGCTTATCTCTCTCGCCTCATCGTAGCAGACGAAGCCGTATGGGCTCTCAACCCTCAGGAGAGAGACAGCCACTGAGACAAGTGGAATACTCTACTGTGATGAAGAGAGAAAACATGGAAAGGGAGAGTCAGAGCCACAAGTTCTCTCTGCTTCAGTGATGGGAGTGCGTTGGGCCTCTGCAGAACAGCGAGAGAGAGGAAGAGGCAGAGAGAGAGAGAGAGAGGGAGGGATAAAGAGAGAGAATGGGCACAGGAGAGGGCTAGAGTGACAAGAGGGCTGTGATATCTTCTGTGAGTTGGACCTCTGTAGACAGAGCGAAAGAAAGGGAAAGAGGGAGGGAGGGCGCGACAGAGGAGAGCCAGTTCCCAGGCAGCCACAGGGACACCTTGGCTTTGTCCCACATGGCACCCTATTTCCCTACATAGTGCAGTACTTTACCAGAGCCCTATGGGTGTCCTTTTGGGCCCCGGTCAAAGGTACTGCACTAGATAGGGAATAGGGTACCATTTGGGATGCAGACCCTGAGCTGAGCAGGCCTGTCATTGTCGTCCCAGGCCCTTAGAGAATGTGGGCCTCTTGTTCTGCTGCTCTCTGATGGCATGGAAAACACTGCTATCCCCCATCCTCTCCCAGAGGCAGTCTTTGGTGAGGTCTGAAATGGATAGGCCTGAGGAAAGGCAACAACAGTGGTTTGATTTTTAGACTGCGGTTGTAATGTCGGGAGGCGCGGACAGATCAGGGTTCCCTTGTTGTTCTCTGTGGCTTCTGATACTTATAGGAACCAAGGTTTTATTAGCGGAGCTCCTGTTTGTCTGGGGGTAGACAGTATAGAGGCAGACAGAAGAAATTTAGCAGAACACTAATTTCTCTGAACAGAATCTCTGTATTTCTCTCTGTGGTGGCAGAGGAAGGAGTTGTGACAGTATTGCGGAGCAGTCATTACCATGTTTGTGTGGAGACAACATCATCAGAGACAAACTATTGTTTCCCCTACAGATTGCGGGACTGTGTTTACCCGTCTTCTGTATGCGTGATTAACAACTCTGAAGCGGTGTTTAACGTGACACTCATATTTGAAACTTATCTTTCCTTTACTCCCTTGTGCTTCCTCACCTCCCTCCCCCTCCCTCACTCCCTCACTCACTCACTCCCCAGTGCTCCATGCCGTCCTGCATTGTGGCCTTCCATGTGACCTGCGCCTTTGACCATGGCCTTGAGATGCGCACCATCCTGGCAGAGAACGATGAAGTGCGCTTCAAATCCTACTGCCTGGAGCACAGTAGCACTACCGCCCCCGGCAACAGTAACAACGCCATGGCCGGCAACAGTAACCACGCCAACAGCGCTGGTGCCAGCAGCAAACCAGACTGGGCTGGACACGGCAACGACCACAGAGCCTCCGTAACTGCGCCAGACCACCACCAAGCGACCAGCGAGCTGCCGCCGGCAGAGCGGCCGCTGCCGCCTGTGGAGCGTCCAGACCGGGACCAGATAGAGAGGGAGAAGGCCAGCCAGCGCAAACAGAAGCTACAGGAGCTGGAGGACGAGTTCTACCGCCTGGTGGACCCCAAAGACGTGGCGGAGAGCCTGGGCCTGCCGGACGCCCACGTGGACTTCCTGTACCAGTTCTGGAAGCTGAGGAGGAAGTCCAACTTCAACCGTCCTCTGGTGACGTTGAAGAGAGACGAGGTAGATAACCTGGCGCAGCAGGAGCAGGACGTGTTGTACCGACGCCTCAAACTGTTCACACACCTACGCCAGGACCTGGAGAGGGTGAGTGGCTGGCCCGGGGAGGTGGGGACAATGTGTGTGTAATGTGAGTGTGTGTGTGTCGTTTGTTGTTATAATGACATGTATGTGTGTTGGTCTGTCTGTCTGTCCAGCTGTCTGTCCAGCTGCGTCATCCATTGGGCAGATGGTGAAAGGGCTACATTTGCAATGTAGTCATTTAGCAGACAATCTTATCCAGAGCAACTTACAGTTGTGCATCCATCTTAAGATAGCTAGGTCAGACAACCACTTGACATGGTTATAGTAAGTCCATTTTTGCTCAGAAAAGTAGCTATCAGCAAAGTCATGTGCTAGTAAAAAGAAAAAAAAGATTTTCCATAAAGATACTTTACGTCTGTTAGGCTTTATACCTGAATGATGTTTCAGTAACACTCACACAAACTCTGTCCATAATGTAGTTTGACTGAGACCAGGGGCATCCTGTACTATCCGCTCAGAGGGAAACAATCAGGGGCTACATCAGGCAAGGCTCCAGTAAAGTATGTTGTATAGAGTGGAGTGGAGAGAGGTAGGCAGCTAACTAGGTCCAAATGGCCGATTTAATTACCAGGATGGAGAGGGAGGCTGAGCAGAGCAGACAGACTCAATGGTCCCCTGAGACACAAACGGGCACATACACACGCACAGACACACCACAAACACACGCACAGACACACACACGCACAGACACACCACAAACACACGCACAGACACACACACACACACCGCACAAACACCCTCTGTGGTAAAGGCTCACTAATAACCTCAAACGGCAGATCGATGCGTCCAGAGCTCCTCTTTCATTCGGGCCCTCCACTTAGCTACGGGGCCTTTAGATTAAGTGATGTCCGTGTTTGTCACGCAGTTGCTGCCGATCCCATTTCCCCTCTATAGACCTCCCTCCTGAGTCCTGCCACTGCAGGAACATGCGTGGGCCGGGCCTTATCAGGTTATCGCCGCTCTCCATATGCTGCAATACACAACGCTGTCAATGTGCTTGAGTCCCCCCCCACGCCACAGTACAGAGAATAACAAAAAACCATGTGAAGGTACTATTTTATTTATCCCTTGACGTCTTAATTGAGTGGTTTTGGTGGTTATAATTAAGTTCGGGGACAAGGGTCGGGTCCAAAAGGGAATTGTGCGGGTGGTTATGTCAGGGGAGGGTTAACAGGCTATTGGAAATACATTTCTATCCTCTTAACCTGAATCATTGGAGTAGTGGATGATTGGGTTTCTGGGTTGCAAATCCCAATTGGAACCCCTATTCCCTTAATTAATCATGAACTACTTTTTGATTGACCGTATGAGCCCTGGTCAAAAGTAGTGCACTATCAAGGGAATAGGATGCCATTTGGGATGCTTCCCTGCTGCTGCTGATCGGATGCGATAGGACGGCCACCCCTCCACCTGTCCTCTATCCCCTGACCACCCTGATTGTTGTCCCCCACGATGAAATTGGGGAGAAGACTGTGGATCTGTTTCCGTATGCTAGTATGCTCATACGTTAGTCACAAGCGATCTCTCAGACGGCACTGGCCCGAATTCTGACGAAGCTTGGGTGAATGATGCGTCTTGCCATATGCAGCTTCAGCACTCAGCAGTCCCGTTCTGTGAACTTGTGGGGCCTACCACTTCGCGGCTGAGCCGTTGTTGCTCCTAGACGTTTCCTTTTCCCCATCACAGCACTTAGTTGACTGGGGAAGCTCTCGCAATGACTTGTTGGAAAGGTGGCGTCCAATGACGTAGCAACGTTAAATGTCACTGAGCTCTTTAGTAAGGCCATTGTACTGCCAATGTTTGTCTATGGAGGTTGCATGGCGGTGTGCTTGATTTATACACCTGTCAGCAACGGGTGTGGCTGAAATAGCCGAATCCACTAATTTGAAGGGGTGTCTACATACTTTTTTTGTATATATAGTGGACTTCGCATCTATAGACAAAGGTCTGGAAAATATTGTGTTGGGAGACAAGTACCTAAAACAACATGGCCGCTATTGACAAATAAACATTCACGTGGGTGTGGTCTTGCACATAAATGCATATAAATCAGTCAAGGTTATTCGTATTGTAACAAAATGAGGTATACATGTTGAAAACACTGTCTAGACTCAATAAATCCGAGAACATTCATATCGACCACACAGTGGCGCTATAACAGACTCATGTTTATATCTCTTGATCTGTTTGACTCAGAGTAACGAAATTTGGCACACATGCTCAGGGATATGAGTAGTTAACCCACACGATATCCCAGACACAACTCGCCCAATGTTGATGAAACTTGGGTGAATGGTGCGTCTTGCCATGGAGATCCAGCATTTACAAAATGACACTGATTGGCCCAAGGGGGGCGCTGCATCAGTCGTAGGGGGGGGGGGGGCGACATATTGACTGTTACCATGTTTTAACAGTGGTGGCTTGAGGGCTGGCGCTGGGTAGGCCTAGTTAATAATACACCCCTCAGCAAGAAACAATGGTTGAGCTGAGCAGGGAGTAGGAAGTGTTTAAGTAGACAGGTTTCCTCCCTGTCTTCCCAGTGGCGTGGCAGCCGGGCGGACGCTTGGCAAGGAGCTCTTTTTTTTTTTAATTTGCCACGCTCACTGGTTAAATGAGCCAGCCAGGGAGAGGTGAGAGTAGAGAGACTTCAGGGGCTGTGATTTCTGTGTTTGCTGTCTGGATTAAACAGCCATGCTGTTACTACTGCTGAGTGATCCTCCAGGCAGGTTCATTGATTCTGTAAGCCCTAGAATTCGAACATTCAGAGCATTTAGTCTTGCTAATGAGCTGATTCTAAATAGAGATTAAAAGGTATTTTCAGGTGAACGCGGAGCTGTCTACCTTAGTGTTCGGTTCTCCCATAGTGAAATATCTGACGTAGGCCCTAGTACTTAGTGTAATAGGTCAGAGTTAATCACATTTGCCGAGCGGTATTTAGGCTATGCTGTGTATAGGCTATGCTGTGTATATCTTTGTCAACTAACTAGTCTGCACTCATGTCTTCGTTCAAATGAATTGGAACTAGGTATACGTAGGTAAAAATGATATGAATTTAATTGAGCCCTTCAGCCCTATATTGTGCTTTTTGGTTACTGTTATCACCAACTGAATTTTGCTCTGCCCGGACTACCAGATGTTGTCTGCCCACTGACTCAACATGGCACTTGTACCTATTACCTTATGGTGCATCTGGGGTGGCAGGTAGCCTAGTGGTTAGAGTGTTGGGCCAGTAACCCGAAAGGTTGCTGGATCGAATCCCCGAGCTGACAAGGTAAGAATCTGTCGTTCTGCCCGAGCAAGGCAGTTATCCAACTGTTCCCCGGATGCCGAAGACGTGGATGTTGATTAAGGCAGCTCTTCGCACCTCTCTGATTCAGAGGGGTTGGGTTAAATGCGGAAGACATAATTCAGTTGAATGCATTCAGTTGTACAATTGACTAAACTAGATATCCCTCTTTCCCGTTCCTTTCCTTCCCCATAGGGGCACTTCTCAGTGGGTTCCTATAGAGTGGATTGCCTGTGGACAGGTGTTGGTCCTCTTCGATCAAAGAAGTATGAAGAATTGTGACTGCGAGTTAAAGGAAAATTCCACCCAATAACGATTTGTTTCATTAGTCCATTGTTGACATAGTCCCAAAATGTTTTGCTTGTCAGCAATCACGTTTTCAAGATGCCTAACTTTAACAATACAGAAATCATTCCCATATGATGCATTTTGATTAATATGATACAAAATGCAAAATGCATCATACGGGATGATTTCTGTGTTTTTAAAGTTATCTTGAGAACTTGATTGCTGACAAGCAAAACATTTTGGGACTATGTCAACAATGTGCTAATGAAACAAATACCAAAAGATAGATTTTGGGTGGAATTTTCCTTTAAGGGCTAATTAACACATTCCTGGTCTGTTTCTGTCACGTAACACTCCCACAATATGTTATGAAAGGGACCGCTCATTCGTTAGCAACGTGCATAGCAACAAGACCCGCTGGAGACAGAGCAAGAGAAAAGAACATCGACGTGAACACCGTTTTTATAGATTGTCTGTCTCCAGTGATGAGGCTGTATTCCCTTTCATTTAGCACCTACACTCAGAACAGCCTCAATTTGTCGGGGTATGGACTACAAGGTATCAAGCGTTACACAGGGATGCTGGCCATTGTTGACACCAATGCTTCCTACAGTTCTGTCAAGTTGGCTGGATTTCCTTGGGTGGTGGACCATTCTTGATAAACAAGGGAAATTGTTGAGTGTGAAAAACCCAGCAGCATTGCAGTTCTTGACACTCAAGCCGGTGCACCTGGCACCTACTACCATACCCTGTTCAAAGGCACTTAAATATTTTGTCCTGCCCATTTACCCTCTGAATGGCACACGTACACAATCCATGTCTCAATTGTGTCAAGGCCAGGGCTGTGGCGGTCATGAAACTTGGTCAGCCGGTCATTGTCAAGCAAATAACTGTCGGTCTCACGGTAATTTACTGTTAATTAACATGAACAAATGTAGCATCTGCTGGCTTCCACACAACCTACAAGCCACTGATGCAGACCTTTGGAACATCTACATTTTAAAAAGTCTAATAAATCCATGTAATATAGCCTACTCCTAATTTTAGCCTAAATTCATAATTTATTTTGGACAGGTCTAAAAAAGCATGATATAAAGAAAATGTAGTCTATTTCAGAAGAACAGAATAGCATACTCTGAGTTGTCCTTATGTTAGGCCCTGATATGGCTATGCCATATTGCTGTTGTCTACACTAGTTAATTTAGCAGAAAACATTTGCTTAGAATTCCATGGCTTTATTTTAATTATTTTATAGACAAATAAAATTGAACAGCTTAATAAAATAACGGTTATTTTCTCCAAACAATTTCAAAGGAAGTGCACACATGCGGCTATTCTGTGTTGAGCGGTTGACAAAAATACAGGTCCTCCTATATGCTTAATTTCGCGTTATTTATGCAACTTTTGTTGTGATACAAACTTTGGGCTATATGTTTTGATTTTTAATTAGCAATTTAAAAAAAATAAATTGTGCAAGCCGCACACATTTCATCAGTCTCTCATTCACAATTTGACAAGCACTTGATAATATTATCACCAGGCCTCGAATTGCCCGGTGGCATCCCCCTTGTGTGACCATATTGCACCCTAAAAAATCCATGCCTTTTCCCCCGAAAGTTGCCGTTGTGCCCTTGGGCTGAATATAATCATTATAATTCCCTTCTCCTGGCTGCCGTGCTCCGAAGCACCTCTCACTCACATAGATCTCTCATATCTCAATTCTTATTAGTCAATGCCCGTCATGTGATCGGGTCCTTCTCACAGGCATTTCAGCTAAGAAGTAGGCCAGAAGTGTATGAAGACAGACACATCGGGGATGCAACAGCGTGCTTCCCTCTTATTGAATTCCAAGGCGCATATTAAAAATGTTAGAACTGTTCACATTTAGCCTACTTTTTGACAACTCTAGTCAAGGCTTAAAAATCCTTCTTTAACACTACAACCGCTGGGCCTCGATGGACTGCAACATTCTTACTTCTAAATTAATATATTGATATATGCTATCGCAAAACTAATAATTTGCTTGTCTTTCTGAAGGCCTTGGGTACCATTAGAATATGATTTGTATTTTATTTCAAATAACAAAATAGCACTTTCATTAGTAACAGCCTTATTCTAAAATGGATTAAATAAAACAAATTTCTCTTCAATCTACACACACTACCCCATAATGACAAAGCAAAAACAGGTTTTTAGACATTTTGGCAAATGTACAGTATTACAAATCAAAAACTGAAATACCTTATTTACATACATTGGAACTCAGAAGTTTACATACACCTTAGCCAACTACATTTAAACTCAGTTTTTCACAATTCCTGACATTTAATCCTAGTAAAAATTCCCCGTCTTAGGTCAGGTAGGATCACCACTTTATTTTAAGAATGTGAAATGTCAGAATAATAGTAGAGAGAATTATTTATTTCAGATTTTATTTCTTTCATCACATTCCCAGTAGGTCAGAGGTTTACATACATTCAATTAGTATTTGGTAGCATTGCCTTTAAATTGTTTAACTTGGGTCAAATGTTTCGGGTAGCCTTCCACAAGCTTCCCACAATAGGTTGGGGGAATTTTGGCCCATTCCTCCTGACAGAGCTGGTGTAACTGAGTCAGGTTTGTAGGCCTCCTTGCTCGCATATGCTTTTTCAGTTCTGCCCACAAGTTTTCTATAGGATTGAGGTCAGGGCTTTGTGATGGCCACTCAAATACCTTGACTTTGTTGTCCTTAAGCCATTTTGCCACAACTTTGGAAGTATGCTTGGGGTCATTGTCCATTTGGAAGACCCATTTGCGACAAAGCTTTAACTTCCTGACTGATGTCTTGAGATGTTGCTTCAATATATCCACATCATTTTCCAACCCCATGATGCCATCTATTTTGTGAAGTGCACCAGTCCCTCCTGCAGC